>NW_010266255.1:99784-103883 GCF_000690775.1 Eurypyga helias
GCTGTTCTGGAGCGTGGCCAGAGAAGGGCAGTGGAGTTTGTGAATGTTCTGGAGCACATCTCCTGTGAGGAGCAGCTGAAAGAACTGGGGTTGTTTAGCCTTGAGTTGGAGAAGAGGCGGCTGAAGGGGGTGCTTATTGCTCTCTATAACTACCTGAAAGGAGGTTGCAAAGAGGTTTGTGTTGATCTCTTCTCCCAAATAACAAGTGATAGGACAAGAGGAAAATGGCCTTAAGTTGTGCCAGGGGAGGTTTAGATGGGATATTAGGAAAAAATTCTTCACCAAAAGAGTTGTCAAGCATTGGAATGGGCTGCCCAGGCAAGTGGTTGAGTCATCATCTCTGGAGGTATTTAAGAGAGGTGTAGATGTGGTGCTTAGGGACATGGTTTGAGTGATGGACTTGGCAGTGCTGGGTTAATGGTTGGGCTTGGTGGTCTTAAAGGTCTTTTCTAACCTAAACGATTCTGTGATTGTATGATATGAAATTCTCTAGGCAGGTATTGGTCATGGCACAATTATTTTGCGTGTTATGAGGTGATAGCAAAGTGGCAAACAAATAGCAGAAGTGTTATTAAGACCTTCAAAAGGTCTTTTCTCCTTCCAATTATGAAGAGAGTCTGCTTTCATCAGGGTGTGACAGAATTGTGTCTTGGGTAGAAATTGCTGGAAGGCGGAGGTAGAATGCAAAGGGAAGATGCCTTTTATTTGGTATACTTTTAAAATCCTCAAGTCTTTTGGATGCATTAAAGTGCTGTGTGTGGTTTGGTTGCAAGTGTTCTCTGTGTGGAGAAAGCAATTATCTTCCAAGGTCAAGCTAGTCTTTCCTCTAGTCAACAAGATGAAGCATGCACTCTTCTTCACATTATCAGTATCCATGCACTCTCATGCAAGTGTAGTACAGGGAAAGATATACCAGAACTCTGAAATATGAGGGTGTTCTGCCCTTGCCCTTGTCCTTTGAAATGGGTCTAACCATGCATAAAAGACTTGTAATATGATGTTTTAAGGTCAGAATATAATCGAAGAATACTTTCAAGCCTCCCCAGCAGATACTGGATCATAATATCTTACCAGTACACGGGTGCAGTTGACTTTACTGCCTGTGAGTTGTGTGCATGTTCAGGATGTCACAGATGGCAAACAGAAACCAAGCAGCAAATGGATTTGTACACTCTGCAGCGAGAAACTTGCTGATACAAGTGTTTCTCCAGAGGTCCTGTTCATATCTGGTACACATGTCTTCTAAAGGCTAGTGCCTGATCATTTCTGGACTGAGTGTAGATATGGAAATAGGACTCCTGCAATCAGTCCCCTGTTGTTTCAGAAACCTGTGAAAGCCTGCTGCAGGTGTGAGTCAGAAGCTGTCAAGGTACAATAGGGCAAGATGTTGTGACTTTCACTAGCGGTACCTTTGAGTGGGAATACAGATTAGTGTGCCTAGGACAAGTTGCAAGATTGGTGCTTACATTTAAGACATGAATTGATCAGGTAACTACATGGTTATCTGCACGACACCATGTGGTTGTGTGTGAACTAGCTTTTTGCTTATTTCTCCTCTCTATCTTATGTCTTTTCCCCGTGTTGCTAATATTGACAGGCAAAGCCTGCTGATGCATCAATGTCAGGGTGGACGATGGAGTGCAGTGGGCTCGTTGTACAATGAAGGATGTTGCAAAGTACAGCATGATAGAGATGAACCCAGATGTACATAAATGTCAGAAGGACTTAAATGTTATATAATGTCTGTCATGCACGTTGAGCTTGGGGGACGAGTGTTATCCCTAAAATCTCTCCTTCGTGTATGTGAATACCGTAATGGGGGTATGTATGGAATATTCTGGAGCAACATTGTGAATGAACTGCTCCAGACTGAGTGTCCATCACACTGCGGTCTCAGGAGTGCTCTAGAAGACCAACAGGAATGTGTCCAAACTGGGTCTAACTTGGACAAGTGCATGTGTGTGCCTGTTCTGCCTTGGGGAAGCACATATTCAACTCCCATTGGCTTAAAAGGAATTAGGTGCTTAAGCACTTAGTGTAAGCAGAATCTTAAGCTCTTTCCTACTGCATATAAAATGTGAGTTAAAAAGTGAATTTACTAAGTTTACCCTTAGGTCAGTGTTTAATACCCTTGTTCTCATATATTTTCATTGCATCATTGGATTTTTTTTTCAGCATAAGTGAGGATATTTTAATTATGTCTTTCTTGGGCTTAATCACAATTTATTTAGGCCATGAACACCTGCTTAAAGATGCTTTATTAAAACAAAAAGAAAATATTTACTTTTGATGTGCTTTTATGTATATCATACACATTTACATTATAGTGTTAATATAATTTCTTGGAAATATTGCTAATATATTCCTTTAAAAAAATTCAGATAATAGTTTTAGGCTTATGATCCTTTTTCATAATTCCCATACAGATCACTTAACATCCTCTCTACCAATACTTTCTTTTTCCATATTGGATGCATCATGTCTTAGTTTAATACTGGTACTGGACAAAAGAAAGGTGTAATATTGCTCACCAGAAGTCAAGTTTTATTTGAGGAGAATATATTGTTATTTACTTGAATTATCAGTGGAAAAGCTATTCCTGTAACACTGCAAGCAATTAAAATGGTTAATATTCATATCCTAACATAAGATCATCAGATTCACTCTTTTCTGATGTGTAAGAATGATAATGACGTGTTGCTGTTGATAAAACCAATACGAATGAAGCTGTGCTCTTATTAAAAATGATCCATTTTTATTCATTTTTTTGTTTATGATAAAGTAAAGTTTTGTTTTACTGTATTTAAATTATTTGCTTTTCCTGTGGAGAGAATATTTGTTGCATTATATTATCTTAAAAATAAAAAAAAGTGTTATTATTAGCATAATCCTTACTTAAACTTGATATTTTTAATTACCATGACTGCCTTTGTCTTTGGGATACGCAATATGAGCTGCAGCTCATGACACCAAGACATTCCAATTTCTTAGGCTTCTCTGAAAATGTTGTAAATAAAATTCAGTAATGAAAGCTTCATCAATACCATGTAATAAACTACTTTGTAAGAAAAAAGGAAATCCATTTGTGGTGTTGGATTTGAAGCACCAGGACTGCTAGCCTTGAAAAGTGTGGTGGAAAAATAAAAAGATACTTTTCTTGGTGAATAAGCTACTGATTATACTTAAGCTTTTTAAAGGCAGCTATACCTCACTGTCCTTGGACTGGCAAAATGATAAAGGCTACTTCAAGCCTGGGTGAAACACATTCTCAGCCTCGTCACTGGTGACCGACCACTGAAGCAACCTCTGCTGTGTGACCACTGACACAGTGACTCTCTCCACAACTGATTTTCAGTGTTTGTACATATAGTTCTCCACCCTGGAGTGACAGGGCTCCACTGTTGACAAACGGGTAATACCAGTGGGTGTTTGATTCCAAGCTGATAGTATCATAGGTAAATAATACTCTCGCCTCCTACAGTTCCTTTCTTCTTTGCATTCCTGATAAAGAACCAAATCCAGCATGTTTTATGTAACTGGTTAGCATGTTATCCATTTAAAGAACATAAGCACGATTTTAGAGACCTCTAAGCAACAGTCCGGCATTCTTTTCTGATAGTGACCAGAAGTTGTTGTGCTCAGAATCACAGAACCTCTGGAGCTTGTTTGATCCAGTCCCCCTGCTCAAGTATGGCCAATTAGAGCTGGTTGTCCAGGACTATGTCCAGACAGAGTTTTAATATCTTCAAGGAGGTCCCAACGTCTATAGGCATCCTGTACCAATGTTCAGTCACCCTCTTAATAAAGAAGTATCTTGGTGTGTAGACAGAACCTCCTTTATTTCAGTGTGTGTCCATTGCCTCTGGTGCTTTCGCTCAGCATCACTGTAAAGAGTCTGTCTCCATCCTCTTTGCACCCTCGCTTCAGGTATTTATACATGCTGATAAAGTCCTCTTTGAGCCTCGTCCCTCAGAGGTCATTGGTGACAGCCAACATGGCTTCACCAAGGGCAGATCATGCCTGACAAATATGATGGGCTTCTACAATGGGGTCACAACCTTGGTGGATAGAGGATGGGGAACTGAAATTATTTTCCCCG
>NW_010266255.1:103907-126655 GCF_000690775.1 Eurypyga helias
CTACACGACATCTTTGTCTCTAAACTGGAGTAACATGGATTTGATGGATGGACCACTCGATGGATAAAGAACTGACTGGATGGTTGCAATGAGAGAGGTGGTCAACAGCTCAGTGTCTGAGTGGAGACTGGTGATGAGTGGTGTTCCTCAGGAGTCGGTGTTGGGACTGGTACAGTTTAACATCTTTGTCAGCAACATGGATGATGTGATTGAGTGCACACATGATAGGATCAAGTGCACCCTCAGCAAGTTTGCTGACGACACCAAGCTGTGTGGTGCGGTCAACACGCTGGATGGAAGGCATGCCATCTGGATGCCAGGGATGAAGTGATGCCAGGCTGGAGAGGTGGGCCACTGCCAATCTCATGGAGCTCAACAGGGCCAAGTGCAAGGTCCTGCACCTGGGTCGGGGCAATCCCAAGCACAAGTACAGGCTGGGTGGAGAGTGGATAGAGAGCAGCTACTATGTAGCTCCCCCAGCTACTATGAGTTTAGTACTTCATCCTAATATCCCCACTGCTTACTCTAAGTATGGATAACGCAGTTGACCTTACTAGAAGATTCCATTAATGTTATGATTCATCAACCTGTTTAAATGATTAAATATATTTTAAATTTTTACTATACAAAAAATCTTTCATGGTAAAGGACACTTTCCCTCTGGCTCCGAACTCTGCCTCTTTTAGCATTTTTCATACATGGGCAAAAATTACAGGTACAGGAATATAGCTATTTTCCACTTTTGATTCACTAAATCCTTATAAAAATGTCTGAGTTCAACCACAATCTCCTAATGTTATCAAATGATTTATAGTTTTTCTATTGCTGTGGCTCAACATGCTTTTCTTATTACCCAATACAGTAAACAGCAACCACAAAAGCTGAAAAATCAGAGGGAAAATTGTCAATTATTAGAATGAAAGAATCTTCAGCTCTAATAGGTGACTCCCTCATGTAACATCAGAAGAGTAAAGGAGCTATGTGATGAACTCATATAGATCCCTGTCCTCAAGCAGTGAGATGGATGAGTATTGGCTCTGAACTCATCAGCTCTCTCTGCTACAGAGATTTGGGTCCATTGGAGATAGACCCACCAGAAACATACTCTCTATGCTAATCAATCCAGTAACTACATCTTCCAAAGGTGTCTCCACTCATGCACAAATGCATTACCAAATTGAGGCATCCAGTGTAAAGGTTACAGCTCTAGAAAGAATCACAGAATGATTGAGGTTGGAAGGATGTCTACGGAGGTCATCTTGTCCAATCCTTCAGCTCAAACAGGGTAGACCCTGTGGATCCCTGCCTCAAATTGTCTCTGAGCATTGTACACGCAAATGTGTTCATTATACAGTCAGCACCTTCACAAAGTCTCAGCCATGAAAACAATGCTCACAGTCAGAGACACAGGTAACAACCCATCTGAGTTACGATACCAGAAAAGACAGAATTTCATGGGTACTAGGATATTTTCTAAACAAAAGAAAAAACTAAAAGCATGTGCCTACTTTCAGCTGTTTTATCTTGACTATATGTATTTGTTGTTATCTTAATAATAATAAATTAATCGAGCGAAGAGTAAGCACGCAGTACTGATTTACACATTATTAATAATGTATTGTCCCTGGAGAGCAGCATTGCTTGTCTTTTGCTTCTTTCTCTGAACTTCACAGCTGATTGTCATTCATGGGCCTAATTTAGATTGTAATTTCCTTGTAGCAGGTATCTTGCCTTTTTGTTAACCTAGAAAGTGTTGCAGCAATGATACTACACATGTGACAAATAGTGGTGCAACACTAAGGATAAGATGATGCAACCCCTTTCAGAATAGGACAAAGGTGCTTTATGTATGATCCTACATCACTGTTCTCCTACTAGTGTGATTTTTCTTCTTTTTTTCATTTAGAATCCAGTGCACATTGTGGATGACTAACTGTACCAGAGTCTTGTGAAGCAGTCTGTGAAGCAAAATCACAGGAACATGTCAACGTTGCTTACAGGCTAAATTTCAGATGTGAAAGTATAGGTAGATCCAACCTTAGCATCTTCCTTTGTATAGATTCTCAAGCATATCAGAATTTGATATACTGCTTATCCTGAAAGCTTAATGACGTAGTAACTTTCTGCTCATTTCTGGGAATAAAATAAAAAAAAAATATTTTATTTTAAACTAGACTTTAAAAAAATGAAATTTCAAAGTACAGGAACTTGGTCTTTGATTCTATGGAAGAGAAATTTCTTTAGGTAGAGACCATTCTTCATAAAAGTACTCTTTCTTTTGTAACTTTAATTACTGTTGGCTTTTTATGTATGTATCAAATTAATCCAGCCATCAAAAAACAGTGAATAAAATGTGACCAAGTATGATCTTGACTTTTGTGTATTTGGTCCCTATAGCTGTAAGTTCCTCAGGGAAGGAACTAATTATATTATACAGTGTTTAGTGCAATATAAGGTATTGTGGCAAAAGTTAATGCAATTCTAACACTTAGTAATTTCTCTGGTTTTGATATCACATAGTATGTATCTTGTAGCTCAACATATGTCTCATACAGTACTACATTGTAGGTTAGGAATCTGACAGAATAAAACCCCAACCCTGTATTTTTTAATTTTTAAGATTTGTCGCTCCTGTCCTGTGAGACATTTTAATATTTTCACTCTCATCTAACTCAGAGGTATGTTTTGTCTATATTGACCTACAGATCTACCAACTGAATGACTATCAGTCAGAGCAGCAAAGAACAACATCCACCATATCCTCTTTGCTGAGGAAGACCGTTCATATCTGGGAGTATGTCAGGCTCCACATTCTCACTTTGTAAGAGTATGTGCAAAGGTGGCTCTTTGTATCTGTGAAAAAAAAAAAAAAATCCAACATGACAGCAGTTCCCTGCTTCATCAGTTTGCTTAGAAACAGGCACTTAACAGGAGGTGGGAGGACCTCATAGCTTCTCTAATTAGGAGGGAGGCAAAGAAATTCAATTCAACTGCTGACCAGTTCTTGTTGGACAAAGGGGTCGGGTAGTCGGTATCATCGGGAGGATGGGTGCCATGCTAAGTGGTGCTGGTGAGGAAAATATTGCACTACAACCTGTTGGTGTAAATTCATACCTGTGTACAATGTCCTTGTGACAGTGGGCATGTGCCCTGGCTGTTATTGTAATGGTTACCAAGTAACTTGGCTACACTTCATAAAAACATACTGTGTGCTGTGCTGTTGCTACACAGAAAATATTACCAGTGTTTAGAAGGTCACCTGTAAATGTTTAATGTGCTTTTGAGTATTTTTCTAAAAAAAAAAACCCACACCAAACACCCCAAACCAACGAAAATAAACAATGTCCCCCACCTATGTGTCTCATAGTTAAATTTAGTTCATGGATTTCTGGCTCTCAGGGGTAATCTCTAACAGCTGGGCATCTAGGCAGAATGAAAAAAAAAAAGAAAGAGTAGAACAAGAAATGGTGAGAGTAATGTTACTTGTAGATAGTTTTCTTCAATAATTGATTATTTTCTGTAGTTTCTGCAGTCATGTTGATTATTTGACCAGCGTGGTGTGTCTGTTGCCATAATAAACTAATTGAGCACGTGGATAGCAATGGCCCAGGGCTGTGCCTAGTATGGCAGGTTTCACCACCTGGTCTTCCTGCAGTTTTCATGATGCTCACATGGGAATTTTAAAGCTGCTCAAACTCGTTTCATCTGTGACCTTCTTTATAGATTTTCTGCATGTGTGATACTTGCCCCAGGGGAGACAGTTCACTTCAGAAGCTAGTCCTGTAGGTAAAAGCAATAGACCATCCATTACCCTCTTCCTTCCACTCTCAGGTTAATGACTACATTAAATATTAAACGGGGTTCCATCTCCAGAGTGCCTGTATAAGTGATTTTACATTATCTCATTCAGCCCTTCTCTGATTTCTTATAAAGTGTGTTTCTTCTTTCTAGCATAACTCAGTGAAAACCGTGATTGATTTGACAACCATTAACACAATGTTTAATATTAACCTTCCTCATCAGACAGTGAAGAAGGTGAAAATGGAAGGAAGAAAACAGGGATATGATGTGATGTTGATTTCCTTTATTTAAGATTTTATTTCATATACAGATTCTGCAAGTTATTACCTAGTAGATATGGGCTGCAGTCTTGCTGAAGGGATGACAAAGAAATAAATGCAACCTTTTGTACCGATAAGGATTAAATTTATAAACAAAGGATCAAGGTTAACAAGTGACATAGTCCCCATTATCACCCATGCTGTTCCTCTAAATCATCAACGCATATATTTGTTATTGCATGTTCTGCTATGTACTACACATCACAATTGAACTGAGACGATTCGGGGCTGTGATGTCTGCAGAAGGCCCTCTGTTGCATTTCTCAAGGTGAAATATAAAATGAGATTGTAGCAAAGATAGTCAAGCCCTGAAAATCCTGAAAATACCCAGTATTATACTAAGCATTATACTAAGAAAGACATAAAATTATATGATGAGAAGAAGCAGTTATAGTGG
This sequence comes from Eurypyga helias, assembly GCF_000690775.1. Taxonomy (NCBI): domain Eukaryota; kingdom Metazoa; phylum Chordata; class Aves; order Eurypygiformes; family Eurypygidae; genus Eurypyga; species Eurypyga helias. The sequence goes on from NW_010266255.1 coordinate 108,426, forward strand.
CAGCAAATATATAATTTTTTTCTTTTTCTTTTTTTTTTTTTAGTACAGAAACATTTGTGATGGTGTAAGGCATAAAGAAGAAGGAAAAATAATCCTGGGGATTCGTGTTATATCCATTGGTTGACAGTTTGTTGATGGTTGGACTCAATGATCTTAAAGGATTTTCCAACCCAAACAGTTCTATGATGCTACGATGCCAATTTTCTATTCCTTATTCCTTTCATTTCACCTTTGGTTTAATCTACCCACTATTACAGCTGTAGTCAGTCATCCTTCCCAAACCAGCTTGCTAAATTACCCTTCTAATGTCAGAAGAAAACAATCTGAAATAATGATTTAAAGGAATGACGCTTACTGTGCCAAGTAAAACACAGAAAACCCAAGGAGGTATTTTCATACTTTCTTGAATTACATTCCTCTTTGTCACCCCCTTTGTCATTACTGTCACCCTTGACCAACAAATCACTGGCAATTAACACTGATGTAAAATGGTAACATAACACCATGTCGTTGTCATTATACTGTGGTTGATACATAGGAAATCACAAGCAGGTGATCAAATGGGATAGAAGATTAGAAATTAATGGCCAATAAATAAATATACAAAGTATAATAAAATATCAGGTATTCGGTAACATTTATAAATGGGGCTGTTTGTTCTATAGAAACACCAAAGAGATTTTGCTCAATATTTATCTTCATTTCTTGTTAACTGGAACAGGCTGTGAAAATCACAAAGGACACACACTGTCTGTATAAATTTAAAAAGCCATTTTTCCCCTTAAAATCTAAACACCGGTTAAAAAGAGTAAGTCGGAACAGATTTAATTGGTATTTACACACACCAACATTAGCAATTAGTAAAGCATCAGCAGGAGGAGAAGAGCAATTATTGCACCCAGTCTAATTGGTCTTTTTGGATAAATAAAAATTAAAAAAAAAAGTCAAATTTAAACAGTTGTTTGCAAAAGGAGATTTTCTTTATTTTCATACACACGTTTATTTGAATGAAATTAATCCTCATTGGCAGTAGGGCAGGATTAGTGTTGTTTTCCTTCTATTAGTCTGTGTATATTGTTGGGGAATATAAGATATTGTAAACATTAACAGTTTGCCTGCTTGGCTTAATGATCATCCAAGTATGATAAAAGATGGCAGATTAATAGTATTTTTACTCATGTAATATAGCAATTGTCCACTGGTTTTCTCAGTATGGATTTCTATCTAGTTACTCAGAGAGATTAGGAGAAAGTTGATTTTCCTCCTCCCTCCTCTCTCTTTAAGACATTATTAGTAAAAGAGCAAAGGATATTTAGATATGAAGGCCGCTTTGATCATTACTTTTGAAATTCAATGCAAATTACAGAGAATGTATCTTGAAAACATGCAATCTCTCCTAGTTGAGAAGATGAAAATTATGAAACCGAGCTGATTTTATTGTCCCTGAATCTCAGGTACTTTGACCAGGCAGTTGTTGTTACATTTGTCCTTCGAAGACTGTGACTGATGGGAGATGCTGGACATATTTTGTGAGATTTTGACAAGCTGATGCTCATTTCTGAGTTTACAACTCTGGGTGCGATAGTGATGGATGCCACTGTGAGAGCTGATGCCACGCGATGTGTTTTGGGCTTGATTCTGAAAAGTCCTTATGGAAACAGCTGACAGTGACTATTAGAGTCATCGTTTGGAATACTAAGTTCACCTTTGCATATATCCTTGCATATTTTATTTTATTTTAATGAAAACTTTTTTTTCAATATTATTTTTGCATGTGATAGGTTTAAATAAGGAAAACTTAAATGTGTGTAGAACTAAGGAAATGCTTATTCATACCAAAAATATTATGCTATCCTCATAGAAAAGGTTGATTCGTAGGAGTGATCTAACTGCAGACTTCATAGGCAGGCAGGGAACTAAGACATCTCTGAAATTAATGTTATGGCCTGTTGTTTGGAAAAAAAGAGATATATGTTCAACATCATTCTTTGAGAAAACTCTGATAGCTAATCCATAGGACAATTTTAATATCACTGGGGACTTTCTACATCTTTTATCTCAGCAAATTTTAGAAAAGAGGTGCCAAACATGTCTATGACATTATTTATTTTAGAAATTAAACTATCATGTGTCCAAACCATTATGTCCCAGAATCTCAGCCAACCAGGAGAGCACATGGGACATCTACCCAAGTGTACCTAAGAGTTGGCAGGAGTCACAAGGGGATGAGGCATATGAGGACATTTGTGAAAAGGTGCCTTGGAGAAATGTGGAGAGAGACTCTGGGACACACACACAGGGGGGGGGGCCTGCTGAGGGAATAAGTGGCCATGGGTGCACTCTTGGAAGGCGACACTCCAGCCTGAAGGGGCTGTGACCTGCTGGTGGGCCCAAACGGGGGCAAGTACACCCCCAAGGGACTGTTGTCCATGGATTGATACCGAGAAGCACAGAGGAATGGAGGAAACATGCTAAGGAGCATGGCTAGAGCAGGGGAAATCTACTAGGAAATGAAGAGCAGCAGAAAGAAACCATTCCACTCCACCTCAACCTTGTGTGCTGCCTGTCACCTCATTGAAACAATTGTGAGGAACTGACTGTAAAGTGAGACAAAGCCAGTGGCCACTGAGAATGGGAAGGTCTGGCTTACACTGAACCTTGAGGTGTTTCCCTAAGTGTTTATTTTTTTGTTTTCTTTTTCTTAATACTGGAATTAGGGATTACACTTTTGTGTTTATTTGGAATAAATTAAATAAAGTAAAAATTCCCTGAGCTGAGACTGTTTTGCCTGCTGCAGCTTATAGGACTTGTGAAAATGTGTGTGTGATAGATGGGACTGAAACAGCGTTCTAAGAATCTGCCAATTATAGTGATTCATATACTTCTGCATTATTTTTATCCATTTGCAGGCATTCACCTGGAAAAGTGCCTCAGGTTCAGAATGGAACATGCAGTTAAAACATTATAGAAATTTTCTGGAAAAGGTGAGAGAACACTACAAAAAAATATAGCCCCCTCTGAAAGAGTACTGAGCCATGTACAAAATACTGATACTCTCGCTTTGCAACTCAGGTTGATAACTTGATTGAACTCATACCTTGGGCAAGAGATCATTGGCTGCTCTGGAATACGGTGCTGTCTTTCACTTGGGTCTACAGAATGACCTTCAGAACTAGAAGTACAAGCTTTTAACTTATTGCTAAGGCTTTGTAGCAGGAGCAGCGAAGTCATACCTTCCACAGTGCAGTGCAAACTTGGAGCTGTAGCACGTACTCCAGACTGCATCATACTTGCAACAAGTGACTTCATCCTAATGTGGATGTGTCCTGGTTTCAGCTGAGACAGAGTTAATTTTCTTCTTACTAGCTGGTATATAGTGCTTTGTTTTGGATTTAGTATGAGAATAGTGTTGATAACACACTGATGTTTTGGTTGTTGCTGAGTGGCTCTGTTCAGCCTGAAAGGAAAAGAAAGGACTATGATGAGAGAATTTGAAAGAATGGTAAAAACATATGAATATTTCTTTATTCAAAACATCAAAATAAAAGGCAAAGTTAAATTGATAGAGTATACGCAGAGTAAATAGCAAGAAATGAGCTCCTCCCCACCTCCCCTTTCCCCTCCCCCCAAAAAAATTCCCAAACCCACAGAAATAGATGTGTTGTGATGGAGAGAAACAGGAAGAATGATTATCTTGCAGAACTGTGCCAGGACCTGAAATGTAATAAATGGCATGATATTCAGAGATGGTGAAGTGTGAGTATTTAGCCTCTCTGAAAACCAAGTCAAAGAGTCCTGCTCAAGGGAGCTTTCTATTGTGTGTTTCTATTCTATAACAAAGATAGCCAGTGAATTGAAGGGAAGTGAAATACATGAAAAGAGGTTTTCCACCATCAACACATCCAGCATGTGATTGATTCAAAATAAAGCAAAGTATGACAATAAAAGAGAAGAAACAAGGGTCACTGTAACAGAAATATAAATAAGTAGCTAGGAAGAACTATTGCTGCTGGCTTCAAGTAAAGAAAAGATGAAAAGATGCTTTGAGCCTCATGGAATGCATTTTTCTTCCAGAAAATTATTTCTCCACTGTGGTGCTACCAGGAATAACTGGGTCTCCTGTGCAGAATTGTTCTGTTTGGGAAGCAGCTACAACAACATTGTTTTATTTTGCCTTTTCATTCCTTTTAATAAAACCCAGACCTTTCAGCATGGCCATTCTAAATTTGGCTCTTTCTTTTCCATTCTGTTCAGCACCTCAAGCAGCTGTGTCACTTGGGTGAGATCTGAGGGCTGCTGCCAGAACTGATTCATGGAGGCAGGGAAACAAGGTGATGGTGTCAGGGTGTGTTCATAAGAACTACAAAGAGAGATGAGGGACTTCCAGCAATTGATTATTAATACGATCAGTATCTCTGAGCTGATCTGAGACTTAACAGGTCATTAACACATAGTGCATGACAATGAAGAGAAAACTGTTTAATTGCTCATTTTTAGTGACCCTCTGTTCAAAAGGGCTTGTTCTTAGCATCAGAACCAGCCTGAGCTCACAGTCTGCCTTCCTTTTGCATGAGTTGTTTGTTGATGTGAGGTCTCCCTTGGGGTGGTGTTAAAAGGAAAAACAAAACATCTGTTCTGGTTTGGGCAGTGTTTCAGCTCTAGGCACAAATTTGCAAATAAGGTGTTCTTTCTGTTTATAAATCTCACCTCTGCCAATAACATGTAGAGGTAATGTTAGTGAGGATGACTTTGTGGGATCAGGAGCTGGAAGAATACTAAACTGACAGAGAAGAATGTGAATACAAGCATAACCAATTTTAGTGACGAAATCAATAAATTGACAATAAGTATTATGTAAATCTTCACTGTATGTTTCTTACTATTGTGGTGGGTTGATCTTGGATAGACGACAGGTGCCACCCAACTGTTCTATCACTCCCCTTCCTCAACTAGACAGGAGAGAGAAAATGTAACGAAAGGCTTGTGGGTCGAGATTAGGACAGAGAGATCAGTCAGCAATAACCTTCATGGGCAAACCAGACTCCACTCAGGGAAATTAATTTAATATTGCTAATCAAAAGTCAGAGTAGGGTAATAAGAAATAAAATAAAATCTTGAAACACCTTCCACCCACTCTCTTCTTCTTTCTGGGCTCAACTTTATTCCTGAATTTGCTACCTCCTCCTCTTGACAGTAGCAGAGGTATGCAGAATAGGGATAATGGTCAGCTCATCACATAATCTTTGGTGCTCCTTCCTCCTCACACTCCTCTCCTGCTCCAGCGTGGAATCCCACCCATGGGAGACAGCTTTCCATGAACTTCTTCCATGGGTCCTTCTCAAGGGCTGAAGTTCTTCATGAACTGCTCCAGTGTGGGTCCCCCACAGGGTCACAAGTCCTGCCAGCAAAACCTGCTCCGGTGTGTGTTTCTCTCCATAGGATCACAGCCTTCTCTGGGTGCATCCACCTGCTCCATCGTGGGGTCATTCCAGTGCTGCAGGGGAGTCTCTGCTCCACCATTAGCCTCCATAGGCTTCAGGGGAACCATCTACCTCATCGTGTTCTTCACCATAGGCTGAAAGGGAATCTCTGCTCCGATGCCTGGAGCTCCTCCTCCACATCCTTCTCCACTGACCTGGGTGCCTGCAGTGTAGTTTCGCATATTCTCACTCCTCTATTCTGGCTGCTGTAAAAGAAAAATGTAAAAGACACAAAAATAGGTAGAATGATCAGTAAGTAGATAGATTCTGACTAAAATTCTGTGTGTTTCTTCTGGCTACAGCCTGGTTTATGAACACTATTTCCTAACATTTATAGTTTTGTCGTATCCTTTATTACGGTAGTTGGTCATGTATTTTTGAGCAGTAGTAACTGCTCAGTAGTTGGTAATCTGAAAGTAGCTATTATGGAAGGGGATCTTGCTTCTTTTTCCAAAATTCAGTACAGTCTTCTCTTTATCATGAAGGGGTAGGAGAGAAAAGATTTGCAGCTTGTGCTTGCCCTATCCTTTGCCTCCATTTTTGGAGATGGAGTGTCCTTTTTTTCCTACTCTGACTCTGGAATTTAATTTATTCAACAAGTTGTTTCAGAACAGATCATAGGCAACCCTGCCTAGTAAGTTACGTTAAACATGCCAATATCTGTATCAATACAGACAGAAAGGAAATCTATATGATAAATGGTTAAGCCAGGTAACTTCTTTTGCCCTTCAGAAAGAAATCCACTTCTCAGCAAGTCTGTGGTTTTTCTCTATCCCTTCCCTCTTGTATGTTTTGGAATAACAGGCATAACCCAAGACTGGGAGAGAACTCCAATGTTTTTTGAATTTCACAGTGGGGACCATGATGATCTGGTTTGAAGGAAAGTGACAGCAAATGATGTTTGCTTCCTGGCATGAATGGGACATTTTTAAATTTGGGAGAAGCCATCAGAATGCTCAAAAAAAAAGAGAACTTGTTCTATTTTCTTTAAGAGTTTTTTCCACCTTTCCACAGGTTCCATCTTTTGTACCATTTGTGAATTCATATCAAAACCAAACAATCCATTGAAAGGCTTGATGTATTAGAGAAACAGTGTAAAGCTTGCTCTTCCCTCTGATTGTTATATCCACTATGAAGAATCCACACTACCTCATTTAAATCTTTCCTGAAGTGGGTCACATAGGGAAGCTGATTAATAAGGTGTTGGAGATCTGAACTTTATGACTGAGCACCAGACCCCTATCAACTGTTGGGAGGAAGGTGTACCACAAATAGAACTGTCACTGCCACAACCCTGGTCTTAAGTCTTTAAAATCAGCAAATTTACAGTCTGGAAGAAGGGGCATGGGCTTATCCACTCATGGAGATTGAATATGGAAGGAGAATAATTTGAAACTGCAGTGAGTTGTTGGCAGGAGACTTGAACTCTAGCGAACAAACTCATCTGAGCTCAGTTGGGAAAGGTGTGTAGTTGTGCTGCCTTTCATCAGTTCAGTGACAGGCTGAAAAACATGCTAAATCTTCTAGTACAGAAGCATTAAATTAATTATTTTTGGTTGGTTGGTTTTTTGTTTGCTTGCTTTATTTTTTTGTTGAGCACATGAAACCACAAGAACAAAAAGAACAGATGTAAACGGTTTTTTTTTTTTTGTGCCAAAAAAAAAGAAAAAAGTAAAAAGAAGAAAAAAATAAGAAAGGAAAAAACTGCACAGAGAAGGAAGATACAGCACATGCAAAGTAGTAAAAAGAACTACCTTCATTCACATCTCATGGCCTCATCTACTGGCAAGTGGAGCAGGAACCTTCTGACAATTTGTCAAGGAAAACTTGAAGGGGTTGAGGTGTTGTGAAAATATGACCTACTTTAAAGAAACTGCTTAAATGTGCTGCACACCAGAAGAGGTTGAGGCAATTGTACCAATATGACTCAGGGATATTGTGATTGTCAACAGATGTCATTGGTCCAGAATAAGATTGAAGACATTAGTTTTTTGGGGCAAGACTATGGCATGGGTCTCTGCTGCCAATGCAATTAAATTGAGCCAGCAGAAATATAAAAACATATATCTGATCAAGGAAAAATTAGGTTACTCTATAAATTCTGGGAACAAGCAGACTCTAACAGAATACAAGAAGTAAGCTAACACTTTAATAAATACACTTTGCAAGTTAGCTACATTGCAGTACAAGTAATTGTAAAAACTCACTGAATCATATGCATCCTTTCAATTCTGTCATCTATTTTTGTGTCTGCTCAGTGATATAACACTGGCTACATCTGAACTGCTGAAGTCATCCTGTTCCCTGGCTCTCAAAACAACTGAAACTGTCTTTTTTTGAGCAGAGTATTCATGTCCATACCTCAAAGATTTTATCAATAACCACCTGTAGAGTCTTTGTGTAACTCCTATGATTAGAGTAATATTCTTTTTTTGTGTGCATCTTTTCTCAGTTAAAATGCATTGACTGATGTCCTTAAGAAACTGGATATAGTTTACATTTCCTTTTTCTATATGCCATTCTTGTCAATCGCCTCTGATTGTGAGCTATAGTTAGATTCTATTGCAGGACAAGATGAAAGATCAAAATTATGTGCTTCACCCCTAAGTGTTTATAAAAGAAGATACAGATGGTTCAGTTGGTGTTTGGTGAATGTCAGAGTATGGGTAAAAATGGAGATACAGTTTGTGGTAAGAATTGTGTGGGAAATGGTTAAAAAATCCCTTCCTGATGGATTTAAACCTAAATTTTATCAGGTAAAGATTAGAGAATAACTGTTTCATCTCAGAATAGCCATTAGTTCAAAATAGTTGTGCAGGCTGGATAAGAGAAGAAAACAATACTTTGTTCTAGCTGATTCAAAACAGGGACTTAAACTTCATTATCTCACACGCCGGCTAAATATCCTATCAGCTGTTGACATTTCTAGTTACTAATATCATTCTTATCTCTAATTTTGATTAGCTATTCCACCTTTGCTGAAACTGATATGCTAAATCCTTCAAAAGGTCTCAGATTTAATGAACCAGTGTTTTGTAAAAATAAACAAAACAAAAAAGTCACTGGAAATTCCTGAGCAATTCTATTTATTAGGAGATGTATACTACTGGTGCAATTCTATAGTTACATTTACACTCAGGAAACAAATTGGCTGAGCCAGAGTTTGGTCCCTGTCCCTGAGGCTGCCTGCCATGGCAGAGTTTGCATTCACACAGCTACACTCTCCTGTCCCTTTCCACAGTAGGCAGGAGTGTTAGCGATGGTTCTCAGCCTGATTAGCAATACCCTGGACATTGCTAGGGAATGTACCAACTGACTCAGGCCAAAACTGCACTAACCATTTAACGGTATGGATGGAACTCACACTTGTGTTTTCAATTCACTAGCATAGATGTAGCCTGTGTACATACTCCGGGTCTTCTTCTGTGCCTAATGCTGCCAGTGTTAGTTACTGGATTGTATTTTTACAGCAGTGTGGGAGAGCAGGTGTGCATCAAATAAAAAATTCATAGGTTCATTGAATTTCTTTGCTTAACCTGATTTTTTTTTTTTTAATTGAAAAAATCCATCAAAACCACTGTGAGTCAGGACAAGTATTTTCTGTTCCAATTTGCCTAATCTGTAGATGCATGGTGTCTGAAATTTGGGCAAAAATTTCAGTGTCATCTTAAATTTTAGGAAAAGCAGTGAAGTATCAGGAACGAGAGAAAAAGGAAAGAGAACAAGAGCAAGAAACAAAAATCCCTCACAATATGAGTTGACAAACACATTTGAATTTCTGCAATATTTTGTGTATGCCACTGGCACAAAGTGGGAACTGTAGTTCACATTTCTGATATACTAGAGGAGGATTATGTAGTAAAACTAATCTCTCTGAATTAAAGCTGCTTCGCAGGAAGATGCTAGTTAAAAGGGTAAGACGGTGATTTGTATACAGCTAGTCAGATAGTTAGGAACCAAGCCAAAGGAGAGATGTCCACTTGGTTAAGTTGAAAAGGCAACTCATGTCTAGATAAATTACAAGTGTTCTTTAAAGTTATCTTACATAATATTTCTATTAAAAGCTTTGGCACACATGTAGGTGTGTACCAATGAAATTTGATAATGACACATGGGTAGGTGGTTGGCATTTATTCTTTTAGTAGTGAAGCTATAATCTATGATTTTCATTTTATCCCTCTGGGATACATGGGGGAGTACATGTGGGCCCTAAAGGAGGGTTTTCTTTTTTCTTTTCTTTTTTTTTATACAATTGTGAGACAAAATGATTGAGCTTGGCTGTTGCTCTTGTGAACCAGTGTTACCTAAAGAATATATTCTTAGCATAATGCAACATTTCTTAATTTATAGTGCTAATTCAGCTCCTCTGAGGGCTCATTATTTAAAGTAACATAAAGGCGCTTTTTTTTTTGTTAGATTTTTATTGTGATGGTACATTTAACTAATGGTGCGTTATGAAGGAGCTCTTATTGGAGGCAGAAATGAGCGTTACTTGAATACCAAATTAATTAATCATCCTCTGTTCTAATAAAAAACCCTAGCAAATGAATTCATAATGGGACCACTTAATATGCAACTTTTTCTTCCTTAATTGTTTTTAGAGGTGAGAGAAGTGTTGCAAATCAAAGTAATATTGGAAATAGCCTGGTGTTAGTGCAGGAGAGAAGGATTTCAAGTGTGTAATATCTGCGTGTATCTTGTATCTGATCTGTATATATATACATAGGCACATATTCATAAATCTACACAGGCAAACATGTGCCATATCATGAAGATCTACAGAAATATATATACATATACGTAAACACAATCATACATATGGCTGTGGCCCTGATTCTAGGCTAGTGTAAGCCATCAACAACACTGTTAACTTCTGCTTTGTGCTGAGGTTCTATCTTTGAGGAAATTTTAGAAATCCATCTGAGCTGTATGAAGGGCACATCATTTAGGGTGTGCTCATGGTCTGACATATACTGATCTAAGGCTATGTCCATATGAAAAGAGGAATCCTGCCTCCTATGATCCTGGCCACATGCTTCCACCCTTGAGTCTTCATGGTGCTTGTCATGGAGTGATTCAGATTCCTTGCTGGTCTGAAAACAACCACCAAAAAGTCCTTTTAAATTAGACCAGAGAATTCACTGAATGCATCCCAAAGGTACACTGACCAGGGGCACCTCAAAAGGAGGAGTGGGAACCTGTGCCTGAGGAAGAACAAAGGAGCAAAGCCATTTTTTCGCTCCAAAAATCCCAGTTAGATCAGCTAAAGGTGTTTCAAAGTCTAAAGCATGGGTAGCATCTTTGTATATACCACATCAATTAAGTGTGGAGGTTCTCTATTAGGACATTGTACTCCCATTGCCAACTCATGTTGGTTTTTTCCCCTGTCCCATATCACATCATTAACACCTTAATGAACTAAAGCACAGTAACCTCCTTTCCTTAAAACTCACATCTTGCATGCCGTTTGCTTGAAATTGTAAAGATAGGGAACTGAATTAGAATGACTTTTAAATGAAATCTTTAGCTAAGTCTCAGTGAAAATGAATCTGATCTCAAGCCAGAATAAGTGTAAATACACTGAAGTAACTAGACATGATATAAGGGATGTTAGCACCTCTTTTGTTTATCTCCTTACCTTTACTTAAAATAACATTGGTGTTAAAATATATTAGCATTAAAATAACATTGGAAAGTAAGCATATATGAGATTAAATATTTGTCTGCTGTGATTATTTCTATTTAGTAAAAAACCCAGCTAAGTGTGAGGGAGTCTGAGTACATAGTCTGTCCTTCTAGATAACTGTAATTTACCTTGAGCTAGGTAGCAGGTATAAACAAGACAGCACTCATCCCTGTTTTTGGTCTGTGACCACCAACATGTCTGGTTTTGGTGGACTACCATGGTGCATTACCTAAATTCTTCTGATGTTTCAGTTCCGCTGATGGGTCGCTGTCACGCAGGCTCTTGTCAGGTGAGGACCATGAGCTGGAGTACTGAAAAATGGCTGCAGCTTTAAGGAGTTGTTTCTCAGGATAATTTCAAGTGCTCAAATGTTGCATCCAGTAAAAAAGTCCAAAGATTTAATTCTGGTGTCATTTTTCTTAAGGAAATTTTCTGGGATCCAAGTTCTTTCTATCTTCTACTACAGGCTTCCCTGGGGAAAGGATTAAGGGTTGATGTTGGCTGATTTCTTATCTTTTTGCTCACAAAAGGATCAACCTTAGTTTCTTTCTCTGATGGAGGAAACAAAGCATGGAGAAAATTTGGAATCACTGGAGAGAAGCAGCAGAGAAACGTTTCTCAGATCTAGGAAAGGCCTGTCTGACAAGAAAATTTTTATGGTTAAAACCCTCATCTGATGTCAAAAGAGCAGAGTTGGAAAAGGCTGGGCCTGGTAGCTCCCTAAGGGAAAGGGTCCATTGTGAAGGGACAAGGTCAGTGTAGTAATGTGGCTGTTAGGATTAATCTGGGGCCTTGGCCCCCAGGTGGGTCTAACTCAGGGGGCTCGTGGCTGAGCAAGGCAGGGCCGTGTGGACCTGGAGACCAGCCCTGCCACGGCATTGCTGGGGAAGGGGCTGATGACCGTGGGGGCTGACATGGGGTCCTGTGCCATGGGTAGGCCTGGGGATGCCCTCAGGGCCTGGACATATCAGGCCTTTTTTTTGTTGTGGCTATGAATTGAGTCTGGCATTGCTGTGTATTGACCTCTGGGGTCTCTACCTGGCCTTGTCTAAAACAAGAATAAATTTACTAATTTACTTGCAGCTGACTACTACTGGAAATCGGATAATTTTTAATGGAGAGAGTGACCATCTAAAAAAGTCTTAAAATTAATGAAAAGGCTCAGGAAGCAGTGCAAATTCCACGATAAATATACATTTTGCAAAGTGTTCAGAGATGCTTCAGTTTTAGTGTGTGGTTTTCTTTGCAGATGACTATTGATTTCAATCAGAGCTGAATTAGGTAGTTAGGTTAAAGTTGCTTTTGGAAAATTCAATCCTAAATGTTTTGAGAGGGTTTGGGGTCCTCAGTTTTTTCTTCTTACAGTGATACTCCTTCAGTTCCAATGTCCAGAATTTTCCAGAAGAAATTGACTATACAGCTCTTCAGACTGCAGCTGGTCATCCTTGAAATTTTTCTTCATTGTAGTAGTAGGTGTGTAGCAGTTTGGAAAGTTGACTTACTGGTTTTCTTTTTTAAATAGGTATTAAGATAGTTTCCTTTTTTGCTCTGGAAGCACAATGAGGTTTTACTTCAATTGATTTTGTAGTTCGGACTAGTTAGTTCTGAGCAACTGGAGATTTGTGATATCTCTTTTCTTTAGCTTTCTTGGAAAACAAGTTCAATATTTTTGTCAGAATATTTATTTGAGAAAAGGTTATATACTACATATGGAGTTTATGGCTTTGAGAACTGCTAGTTAAAACTTTTAAATATTTAATAAAGAGAATCTGTACGTTTACAGGTTCTGAAATCCAGCCTATGGAAAACACAAAAGTTAGGCTTTGGGAAGGCTTTAGTTAATTAACTAATCCTTTTTTTCTTTTTTTGCATATTTTTTTGCTCTCCACAGTATGCCTTATTTTCATTTAGTCTGTGTATCTTCAGCTAGCCATTTCTTCATGACTCCTGTTGTCACCAGTGGGATCTGGACCTGATGCCAGTTTATAACTGATGTTGGACAGTGCACACGGTGGGATGGTGTGTGTTCACAGGAGGAAGTTCTCAGCAGTGAGAAAGGGTGTCGCAGAGCTGGAGAGATCTACGCTCTGCCTCTGAAGACTGCCTGAACCTTAGCACAAGGGTACATTCCAGAATGCTATTTAAGAATGTCAAACTTAGAGCACTAGTGTCTACTGCAACACCAGAAAATGTTGACTGGCATTTTTAGTAGCATTTCATCCTTGGAGTTGTACCTCTGGATTTTTAAGCCATGTAATAGTACTGCCAAATGATCATTAGTTCTGAGTAAGCCTAATCACCATTTAAATGGAAACAAGTAGTGTGAGTAAACGAGGGCTATGAAATTCATTATTTTACTTTGCAAATCAGTAACTCTGGGGAAATTTCCATTTTAATATGCTGTTTGTTTTAACAAACATGTAATGACTGAAAGGTTAAGATTACATATATCCTATGATGATGTAAACAAGCATTTCTTTCAGCCTCTTATTAGCTGAACAGGCTCATATACTGTAAGGTTTATTTATCTATTTACTTACTTAGACACTTACTTTGCCAAGCACCTTCATATTTGTCATCCTAGTGCACTTATTCTGCTGTCTGTATTCTTAATTCGTGCTGAAAAATATTTGGTAATGATGGTGGTGTGTTAGTAAGTTGTTTTAATGCAAAATAAAAAGGGAGTAGAATATGATGTTACATTTTAGCCCTGTATTTTATAGAAACCTGTATTTTCTCTGAACATATGTTATTTATTACATAATTAGGTTTACATCAAAAGATCAGTGATCATGCTCAGGTACTGGGAAGTAAATCAGGCCCTGAATTTTCGAGTTGTCTTTGTATGACATGCAAGAGTCCATTTACCTTAAATTCTTACCCTCCTATTTTGCCAATGGCTATTGCAGTGATGTTAAATTCTTTAGAGAAAGCATAGACCAGATCTTTTAGAATTCAGAAACAGAACCTGTTCTTAGCATTTTCCTACATTTTATCTCTTGTATTTTACTGCTCCAGGGAAGAATTACAGTAACTTAGCAGTGTTGGGAGGAATAGGTATTGTATTAGTTCAGAAAATATCTTCCATGCATATAAATAAAAAAATAAATAAAATCAAAAGATTATCTGGAACAGTGGCAGACTGATTTAGCAGAGAGGCTGGGGTCAAAGATTTTTACTTGTCTTAATGGTCTTCATTAGGGAATTACAGCATCCCGCTGAGAAAGAGTGGCATGCGTTGGGTGCGTCAGTGTCAGGCTGCACTATAAACATGCTGGTGCCTGCATTGTGAATTGCTTGCCACACAGATGAATGTTTGTCACAGTCTCTGGGAGATAGATGTCACAGCCTAGTGGAGGCCTGCTTATCATTCATGTGGTCACTTCTATTACCTCTGCTCGGTCTGTGCTGACCTGCTATTAGTGACTCTAATTTAATTTCCCTCACCAGTGTCATGGGTTATTTCTTCCATTACTTTAGAGATTTAATTTACAGGGTAAACTCCATCACTTGAAAGAAAGAAATTTTCATGACATGAAGAACAAGTTCTTTTTGAAGATTAACATGGTGCTGGCTATTTATCTTGGTCAGTGCTAAAGGCATGAAGCTTAAGCATCAGTGAATGACAAAAAAATCGTAAGTTGGCGCCATTTCCAACGGACATGAAGTATTGTATGTTTTCTCATTTCAGCTATACCACAACATCTAAAAATGATTCTGTGCACAGTGTTATGACGGACTAGTTACACTTTCTTTACAGCTATAAATACACTTGTGTGGAGCTGAGCATGGGCTCGCTTTGAAAAGACTGAGACATTGTTATGACAGTGACTAATAGGCAAATACTTTAGCACTTGTATTATAGTTTTCCCACATTTGGTTTAATCCAAATACTTAAAAATGAGAGGAAGCAATCCTAAATATCTAAATATTAATTTCATGTAATTAACATAATATATGCATTTTCTAGAATTAAAAAGTCTTGTAGTCACTAATTGATTTCTCTGTGTGAATTCAAATGCACACACCTCCTGGAAAAGAGCAAACTTGGACTGTTTATTGAAACAAATATTTTATTTCCTTACATAGTCATACATGTAACTACCAAACCTTAATATAATTTTATGTGTCAGTGAAATAGTTTAACTATTAGCTAGAGGTTTATTTTTCCATGTGCCTAAGAATCTTCTCCAGGAAAATATTTATCAGCTTTTTAGTGTGGCTTTTTCAAAAATGCTTCCTGAATTAATTTCTGCCACCTCAGGGAATTTCTACCCCTTTATAGCCTTCAGTATGATGGTGCCACCAAGGTCCATGAAAACATGGCTTGGTCGCTGGAAGGGAACAGAGAAGGCTTTCCTGGTCCAAACCTAGCAGAAGAAGGAATGAATGAAGTGGGGAAAGCTGCCTGCTAAGTGCTTCAAGGGCTATGTGACACTGGAGTCAACAAAGGAGACAACAAAGGGAAAAGGCACCTGGGAATAGTTTGACTACCAAGGGTAAGGGACAGCATGGATAGATGTATGTGATGGAATAAAGTTTATGCCAGATTATTTGGACACTGTCCACACTTTCATCTGTATCTACGCAAAAATCCCTAGCACAGTGGGAGTGTGTCTTCACATACTTTCTGCCAGTCTCACACCAGTTTTCATAAAAACAGAGAAGCAGAAGCTACAGTGAAGAAGTCTAGGCTTTCCCAATAGTAAATTATAATTCAATAAGGTATTGATGTATATACATATGCACACATATTCATCAATATACATAACAACTGTATAAATATGTGTGTGCATATGTTGTGGTTTTGTGCTTTAAAGAAAGGCAAATAATTAATTTTTCAGATTCTGACTGGCAATAAACTTATACACAGAATTTATGTCATCAGTGAAGAGTTCACTGGAAGTATTTTTTATTCAGAGTGTTTTGACTAGCAAACTAGGTCATGTTGCTATTTCTGTTCACATGAAACTCAGACAGAATCAGGTTTTCTCTGTGAAGACTTGTGATTATTAATTTATAATTTACTTTCTGCAGCTGTTCTGCATTATTTAGTTAGAATTAAAGTTGTCTTACAAAGATCTTGGAAGATATAAAAAGAATTTTAGTTTAACTGCCTCCTACATTTCTCCTTGTATTAATGCTGCCAGCTTAAAGTTTGGGCCTACTTCAGTTGGCAAGGGTCCAAACATTGATTAGATCAATAGAAAATGCACAGAATCTTTATTGATAAGTATTTTTTTCTATCAGTGATCCTTGCTTAACTCTCAATATGATGGTCTTCTGTTTATGTCATCATACACTTGTTATATTTGAAAAGGAACATTTCAGCAAGGAATATGCAGTAGGACAATAATAAATTCTAAAGAAAGAAGTTCCAATTTTTAATGCAAATTTAATGCAAAATAATTTTTTAATGTAAAACTGAAAGAAACAAAAGAGTAAATATCTGGACACAGACTTTGCAAAGCAATGATCAGGTTCTGCTGCTGCTACCTTCGAGGCCCATAAACCACTGGAAAGCAGGAAAAAAGGAAAGGAATAAATTCCCCATGTTCTCTGGCCCTCCTTTGCTTTGACATGTGCAATGCAGCTTCTGTGGTTTCAGAAATGAAGTACCTGGTCCAGAAGGGACTTCAGGCTACCGAATGGTGTAAAACATATAACTAATTGAAGAATCTGGTCCTTGAACATGCTATATGATTAACTATTTAAAAAATATTTTTCAAACTCTTCAAGCAGTTCCTGCATATATTTAATTGCCAAAATCACGACTAGCTGTACATTCATTTTAAAACAAATGCATAATCCCTGTAGTGATATGTCTAGTCAAATGCTGCAGTGAATAGTTCTGTTTTGAAGCTGATCTGTAAGTAATTTAGCACAATGAAGTAGGTACTACTCTTTGTTTTCCTACAGCAACAGTTCAGGGAGTGACATATTTTTTGGTGATAGTACTCTTCCTTTTCAAGTGCCTCTGAGAAGAGGTGTCACAACAAAAGTGATAGATGTAAGATAAAAGCCAAACTAGCAAAACTAACATTTCCTTTTGTGAGTGTGCAGCATTTCAGCATCAAGTTGGTGTTTTAAGGCAGATAGTGCCCCAGATTCAAAACATAAGTGAAAGCTTTTCTTCCAGTATCTGCTGACAGAGCAGTCCAAAGGAATGCTGACTGCAACAAGCCTCTGAGCCTTAGGCATGACTGAAGTTCACTTGACAAGATTCACTTACTAAACCCAATGTGTGTGATGAGACCCTGTCACAGTGGAGTGTGACAATAATGCAGAGAAATAGAAAAGGCAGCTGAGTCACTATATTTACTAGTCACTAATCCACTCTGTGTATAATCACTTAAAAAGCCTATGGATTTGGACAGAAGAGTTGTGAGTGTGTTTGGGTTTTTTTTTTTTTTTTAAAGGGTAGCTTTTTGGACTAATCTTCCTGACTTAATAATGTCTGTTAAACAGAAATTGAGTTTTATAATCAAAAATGCCAGAGAAGGAAAAGAAGAGGTTTATTTTATGGTTTGGAAAAAAATTACAGAGAAAACTGGGTTAGCTGTTATTGACAAAGATCTCAAAAGAATTTATAGCTACATAGATGTATCCAATAGTATTGCTCATACATGTGTCTTCTAGCATTGGCACAAAATACCTCAAAACCCCAGCAACTAAGCCTAAGATTTTGCTAAAAAAATGCGGACTGTTTCCAAATAAATATGTCTTAAAGTGAATAATTATCTGAGTTGTTAATGTAAGATGAGGTACAGTTGCCTCTGGAGACCATTAAGATTTTCCAAATTTACATGAGTTTAAAATTACTATAGATCAATTTGTGGGTTTTTTTTTGTATACACCATCTCTTTCATCTCCTGGGTCCTGGCTGTGTGGGTTCCTCCTAAGAAGCACCTACTTTATATTCCTGCCAGAAACATTAGTTTTCTGCAAGAAGGCTCATGGAATAGTGTGGGCTTGGCTTCAGCTGTCACTTGGAGCTTGGCATCCATTGCCATGATCATGAAATCATAGAATCATAGAATGGTTTTGGGTTGGAGGGGCCCTTA
>NW_010266255.1:126978-139111 GCF_000690775.1 Eurypyga helias
TTCTCCAGGCTGAACAAGCCCAACTCTCTCAGCCTGTCCCCATAGCAGAGGTGCTCCAGCCCTCTGAGCATCTTTGTGGCCTCCTCTGGACTTGCTCCAACTGGTCTATATCCTTCTGATGTTGAGAGTTCCATAGCTGGTTGCAATTCCACAGGATGCTGAGGAACATGGTGAGCAGGCAGTTAGAAGTGAATTGCTGGGGAGCCAAACCTGAGCAAAGTAACAGTAGGGAAGAAGGAGGAAATTCAACACACATGTATGGATTTCTTTTATGTAATTTTTAAATAAAATATAAAATTACCTCTGTCATCTTTTAGTATTGTGAGGAGTCATAATCTCTAGGTTACCTAGAAGCTTTTACATTAAAGTTATGAATAAAGGGCCTATTAATATACTGCAGACATGAGGAATCTAGGGAACTGTTGTGAAAAAGAAGCTATAGTTCACTGGGTGAGATGAGTGGGAATTTTATGGTAGGCCAGGGGTGACTGCTCTGACTGGGAAAAACAACAGATCTGAGAAAGGGGAAATGGGAATCTGTAGCTCTCCATTTCAGTTGAGAGATGCCCTGACCCTACTTGTGTCCTCTTTGATGTTAGAAATGTGGTAGCCCAACATGGACCGAAGATTGGAGGCTACATGAAATTCAGTAATGACTACAGTTGAATGAAGTCAGAACCGAGAGAAGAGTACACAGCCACTGGGCTGTGGTGAGGAAACCCCCCACAAAAAAAAAAAAAAGAAAAATGTTCCCTTGATTTCTGAAACAGAAACTTGAAACCACAGCATGAAGATCAGTTAATGAAAAATCTGTAAAATAAGGCTGAATTAGCCACTGAAGAATATCTTGCTCCTAACTGGGGTCATACTTGTTGGCAATGTGAGCTGCTAGTCATAAAGCAGTCCCTGAAAATAGAGAAGTGGCAATCCAATTTGTTTTAGTTTTAACTCACCATTGTATTCCATAAAAACTGCCTGTTTAAGGAAGACTTACATAATTAAAACACAGACTTACACAAAGAGTGAAGCAGTCTAGATATAAACATGTAGATAATTGTAAACTTGTGTTTTTGTAAAATTAGTGAGAGCAATTTAATTTCCATGTTTAATAGTATCCTTCCGACTGGCATTGAATTCAGAGGACACTATTAAAGGGAGAAGCAAACAGAAAATGAAATTATAGTGCAATAGGAAACCAAGTTATACAATTTGGACAGATTGCAGGAGCTAGACAGCTAATTTGGAAAACGCTTTTTTGTAGGTGCAGAGCAGAGTTACACATTTACTTAGCCAAGGCTGAAAATACATAGAAGACCAACCCTTGCATCAGAAAGTTCCCAATGGAAGGGAAAATACAATGGAAGGACTAATGGGAGCATCTGGAGGGGAGTGTTTGGAAGAAGTAGCAAAGCAGTCTGCTTCTCTCAGCCAAAACTTGGATGTATGTGGGCTGAATGGAAATTACTGAGCATACAAGGAAAGAATAGACTTTAGGAGAAGGAAAATATACAAATAGTCTATATTTTGCTTGATTGTCTGTGGATGCTACACATTTTTGGGTAAATTGCTACAAAACACTTTGCTCTGAAGAGGTTGATTTTGGTCATTTTTAAT
The DNA here is from genome assembly GCF_000690775.1 of Eurypyga helias. Classification (NCBI taxonomy): domain Eukaryota; kingdom Metazoa; phylum Chordata; class Aves; order Eurypygiformes; family Eurypygidae; genus Eurypyga; species Eurypyga helias. The sequence goes on from NW_010266255.1 coordinate 128,593, forward strand.
CAGTCACTGTTCACAGAGATAAGGGAGAAAAGGGGTCAGTCAGATTAAGAAGTGCAGTTAGATTAACAGACACCAAGGAGCTGCCACCTGAGGATCTAGTCCTTGTGCACCTGGTCTGTGACATTCAACTTTAAGAGAAGTGCTGAAGGTCAGGGCCTTCACCTCCCTGGACTGAGTGGGTCTGAACTGCCTTCTTGACCCATAACTCTGAGAGAAGATGCCTGGCACGCTGTCAGACAATAGCATGGGAACTGTCTGTGTGCTGTAACTGATGAAGACTTTCTCTACCTCTACTAGAAGAAGACTCATGGGAATGCACTGGCAATAGCCACGGGAATGTTTGTCATTGCCCCATTACATGGAGGTAGGAGTATCCCTTTTGAATCTCCCCCTGGTACCAGATTCAAATATGACACATAGTTCAGTCTCAGATAGTGACAGAGGACTGTCAGACTGTGATGGTTTGTACAATCTTTATCCTGTTTGGACTCTGTCCTCTCAGGCTTAGATCTACTTATGGAAGAGAAAACCCACTGTTACCAAAACATTAATTGACCTTCTCTCTGGGGTGTTGATAAACTGCCTGCATTTATTTATTTCAATCTATTATTAATTCTTGATTCTTCCAGCTTCATATAGTATTTTAAATATATATACATTTCTTAAACAAGAAGATTCAGGGTTTGTAGGGAGTATCCCTGGCTCTGTCTTCTTGGATGAGTGTGAGAATATTATTTTACACTGTCGTATTTAATTTCTCTGCAAAATGAAGAAACTAGAGTTAATCTTGCTTTAATGACAGAGACTGGATAAAACAATCAGAATTGGCACCTCTAACTAGACTATGAGGTTGCCAAATGTGACAGTGTAACAACTGGGCACTTTTAGATCACAAGCTTTCTGGCACAGGAGATAACAACTATGGCCAAAAGTGTCTAGTACATTTAGTTAGAGGAGGTTGATGTTCCCTCTTACACTTGGACCCCACCACTCCTGCCTATGAATTTCATTGTACAGTTACTCTAATTTCTTCTTGAGGGGCTGCCTATTTAGACTATTCCAGAAGAAACATAATCTTTGTAACTACTGTTTTATAGTTTTAACACACACATAATTTATAGAGCATTTAGTAATAGTGTCATATAACCTATGCCTCTTGCCCTTTTAGAAAGTACTTTCCTCTTAAATCATATGTGTAAATTTTCTGCAAATGTTATGTTTGAGGCAAATGAGCTGGATTGGGATCTCTGTTATTAACACTGATTTGTTAATCTGGAAAGTGGTGAAGTTTATCACTCTATGACTGAAGATAAATGAATTATGACACTAAATATATTAATATTAATATAATACAGTGCTTGTAATACAAATAACCTGTCATTGTGAATAAAGTATTTTGATGGCAGCTGTGTACTTTGACACTGGCCTGTCTCCCCCTCCCTGGAAGCATTCAAGGCCAGGCTGGATGAGGCTTTGAGCAACCTGGTCTAGTGGAAGTTGTCCCTGCCCATAGCAGGGGGGTTGGAACTGGATGATCTTTAAGGTCCCTTCCAACCCAAACAATTCTATGATTTTATAATACTACCACACAAATAATAATGAGAAGACCTATCTATGTGCTTAAACTTAAATATACATATGTACAAATTAAGTTCTGAGACAAAATTTCAGCATATTTTTAAATTGGCAGGCTGAGAACATCCCATTGACTTCCAAGTACTTCCATAGGCCAAAATTGAGCATATGCTTCAAACCTTGCACCTTCTTATGCCTTTTATTGAATAATCTAGTAATTGATTCTCTGATGGAATTTCTGATTAAAGCACTGAGCTGTGAGAATAGTAAGCTATTTCAGCTTGGCAGCTTTTGTGCATACAAATTTATTCTATGCATGGTCTATGCAAGAAGGAAGTTTGACAAGAAATAAAAAGATTAATTAGTAAAGGAAATCTTTTAAGACTTTCTAATAGCAGAAGTATATCAAACGAAAGATGCTATACAGAGTTTGCATGATACAACAATGAAATTATTTAATCTCATATTATAGAGGAGAAAAATTTAATGCAGTAGCTAGACAAAGGAAGGTTGTGGTGAAAAGGAGCAATTGCAGATTGTGGGTATAATGTATTCAGATACTATTACATAAAAAAGCTGTTATCATTAAGGTTGCATATAATGTATAAGCAAAAGAAAATCCTGAGGCCATCATTTTCATTTTCTTGCCAACTAATTTGGTTTTGTATTGTGAGTACAAGAGTCAGCACTACAGAAAATGTGGGATAACAAGGCCAGCAAGGCAGTGGCATCACCGATGTGGGACCACTTGAGGGAGGTAAGTACTTGGGTAGGGGGAGTAGGCCAGGTCTGCAGACATTGACTGGGGCCACCCAAGGGTCCAGATCACCAGACAAGTCCCATGCTGTCAAGTCAGGCCTGAAGTCAAGCTGGGAAATTGCCTCACCAGGTCAGGGTGAAGATCAAGGGTAGGAGGCCAGGCACCCACGTGCCTGCAGTCCAGCTCAGGTGAGAACCAAAGGTGAGGGATGGGGGTGAAGTGAAGCCTCTGAGTGATGGGGGAGGCTAGTGGAGCTGCTGGTAGGTGTTTCTGCCCAGGGTCCTTCCCAGCAGCCAGAACTCCCATGTACACAGTAGCATGGATGGCTGTGGGCATGGGTGGCCAGAACCCCAGGGAGAGGTGAAGCAGTCTCACAGGGTGTTTGGGGCCCTGAATTAGATACCTCACATAACAAAGCAGATATAGTCTTTACTGAAAAAATTCTCTGCAGGGTTTGTTTCTATGTGTAAATTCTTGCTGGTTTTTTACTTTTTATTTTATGACTATTATTTTATTTATCTTGTATGGAACTAGTCCAGTTATGAATTTATTTTACATGAAATAGTATTTCCCATAAAAGAAATTTATTTTAGATCAATAACTGAAGTTGGTATTTAAGTCCTTCAAAGGTAGATTAATGGTTGGATTAAATACTTGTGTAAACTTGCTCAGTTTCCAAACAACTCTTTCTATGCACAACAGAAACAAAGAGGAAACTTCATGTTAGTCCTTACCCAGTCAGATCCTAAGAGTCTTTCAAAGATATTGTCACAGCAGTTGGCTTCTGATTGACCCACCACTTCAACCTAATATATCTCAAAAATTTCCCTGGAAGAGAAAAACAAAACAGCATAAGTACTTAACACATTTGCTTCAATTTTTCAGTTCTTCATCAGCTAACAAGATGTACAGAGTCTGAGAAAGGGCTGGGATCTGTGCCTCAGCTAAGCCTGTTTGTCACAGATCAGGACTCTTTATCTCCTGGTCCCTGGAGATGCTGGAGACTCAGCGGAAGGATGCCCTGTTCGGTCTTTTCCTAGGGCTGTCCCAGTAGACCCTCAGCTCCTGTGTCCAGATGTGATACCCATCCGAATGACTGGGATCCAGGGGCAGCTACTGGACAGATGGAGTATCTGGGCTCACCTATAGCAAGAATCCACATCGTACATTTCTCTCTGTCTCTATATGTGTGACCCATGAATCCCAAATAGTTAGAGAAGGGAATAGGATGAGCCTGTTGCTGTTGCGTTTGCATGAGTGCCGAGCCCTTGCTGAGAGAAGGAAATGGAAATGACATAGTTTCTTTCCAGTTCTATGATAAACCAACATTTTCCTTTTATTAAAATCCTTTATTCACAAGCAGTCAAGGTGGAATTTAGGTTTATTTGTGGTGAAGGAGCAGCTTTTTGTTCTACATTTTTCTCTTATTGCTGAAAGCACATTCCCTCCTATGTCTTTAATTTCACAATAGAGGACAGTAAATCCATTAGGTAGGTTGGCATTAAAATGTAGGAAAACAATCTGTTTCCTTACCATGAGAGTTTAAAATTCAACAAGCATTTTTTTCTTCAGTTAAGCTCATGTTTAATCATAAATTCAATACTGCAACTGGGCATTCAGTAATGTAGCTTGCCTACTGTGTAATGATTTTCAATTCAAGTCCCACAGACTTCATATCCATAACGATATTCTTTATTTCCATATTAAAAAAAAATATCCTTGGATTTATTTGTATAATAGTGGAATTACAGTATATTTGAACTTGATTTTCAAAGAACTGCTATACAACTATATACAGCATTTGTCCTTCTGGTGACCCTTTCTTTTTGTGATTGCAATTTTGACAGGTGCTTTTGCTTCAGGCCACTCAGAGACTTTACACTATTAACTCTGGTGACATTTTTCTCTCTTGAATTGTTCCAGGGAAAAAAGCTGATGATAAAGTTTGACTTTACTTTTGTTTCTCTGTGTATCTTAAGGGCTTAATGTTAGTGCCATGGCGACAACCAAAAAGTTAACATTCACCCCTAATTTTTTCAGAATTATATGTGTCATGGCACAGATATTTCAGTGGGTTATGGGAAATTTGACAATGTGTGTCAACGTATGTGGAAATTACCAGTAATAAACAATGACTAACACTGGAATGGAATCACTGTTAACATTAAGATCCTGACCTAGACATATAGCCCAAAGAAATCAAGTATCTTGTTTTTATTGGTTTCAAGGGACTCTGCATCAGATTCTTATGTTATGATTAAAGAAACCTGGAGGACTTAGGTAGGTAATAGTCTCACTGCAATCTTAGCATCATTTGGAAAAGAAACCCTAAAAACCATTACCCATATTTTTAATCAGACACAACACTTGCTTCAGTGGCTTAGGCAACATTTCATGGGAGACCTTTACTACATATAGATTTTTACTTTTATTTTCTTTTCTGATTTATTGATCTTTTTTTCTTTTTTTTCTTTTTTTTTTTTGGTCTTTGAGCAAACTCTTTCGTTATGCTGAACAGGTTAATAGCACTGGAATTACTGTAAATAAAAATGTTTGTCTCTGCCACATTCAGTTACATCAAATATGCTATAAAACTTGTTATACTTTTCGGCAGGTGAAAAAGCAATTGCCCATTGAAAGCTTGATATACTTCGGAGCTCAGAATTAATTTTTTTTTTAAATTTTTTGTTATGCTACCTTTTCAGAGAGATTAAAGCCACATGAATAAATTAATTCACTTGGCTATTAAAAACCAAACCAAAACACAAGCTTTGTTTTTCATTCAAGTTACATATCTATTTAAATTAATATCCATGGAATTTATTAATATTTCCTGACCTGATGTTATGGAACTAAATCTTATTTTACATGTATCTTTATTTGGATTAATACCTCAAAAGCATTAGTTACTTCTCTGTTTAACACCGTTTTCTTTAAATAAACACGTCTTCTTTATCTCCTTTTCTGTGTGTGTATATGTGTGTGTATGTATATATATATATATATGTATAGCTATACAAGTATGCATATGTATCCATTGGGTCTTATTTCTGTTGTTATTAGGCATCCTACCAAGACTGCTGGTGCTGAATGATTTTGTATTTTTATACTAGAATGATTCTGGCACTGAAAATAGGTTGCTTGAAACTTCCTTATGTAAAATGGATAATGTGTAGAGAGGGTGTCCACTCCAGTGTTTATCTCATTAATCTGACTCCAAGGAGACCTGGATATCATTCTTTGCTCCACCGCAGGTATCCTATTTGACCCTTGGCAAATTGCTATGCCTCTGTATCTCCATTCTTCAAGCTGCCAAATGATTGAGGATGTGTGTTTATCTCTCTTGCGAGGGGGCAGTGTAGGTAGAGAATAGGAGCAAAGAGGAAGGTTTTGAGGATAAACACTGAACAATGACAATAATGGGACTATGCAAGACCCCCCACCAAAAAAAAAAAAAAAGAAAAAAAGAAAAAAAAGAAGATAACCTATGTGAAATTACCTGGACTGCTATTTTTGCAGGCTGAAGTTCCACTGTTGGCTGCCTTCTACTGTTAGTGATGCTAGTGAAACTGTGAATGAAATGCCATCACTCATGCATTCATGTGGGAATACTGTATTTGAGAGGGGAATATAAAAAAGCAAATAGTCTGTTTTAGATACTATAACTTCATGACTTCAGGGTGAGCCTCGTTAGAAATTTTGGCTTTATCCTTCCTATGCCAATGATACATTCAGTTGCCTTCCTGATATTTGATTTGAGTGGGATGTCCTGTAGTGCTATATATCACTCATCATTTCTGTGTTAAACTGGGATGTCTGGCTATATTGAACCAGACTCCTCCTGGAAATCGTAGGGGTTCAATAGCCTTGTTAACCAGCCCTAAGGACAGAAAATGCATGCTGCATATATGTCACTGACAGGAGGTTTATCATCATATTAAAGTTATTTTCTATGCCTTTTATATAGACACTGTTGAGCAGCAATCTTCATCTGTCATAAACTACTAAGAAAGGGGCAGGGGATGGTGTTTTAAATGAGTCTTCCTGTGACAATAAAGGTAGTTACTTCAAGCTCAAATTATGCTATATTGAAGCAGTATATCACTAGTTAATATATGTATAACCCATTATATCTTTTTTTATCTTTTCCAGGTAATGATTTCCTCATAATGAGCAAAACTTCAATAGTATTATGAACTCATAATCAGAAAGCCTCCATAATATCTCAGAGAATGTAGCCAGCCACCCACCATGGCAGAACAATGTTTGATTGGATAAGTATTTTTAAAGCTCTATTCCCAAATATAACTTCTTAAATCCATATTTAAGCTCTTAAAAAATTAGGCGTTGTTTACAGAGACACTAACCTCTTCTATGTAACAGAGCTCTACTGTTCACATGCATTAGGTGGTGCGTTATAGTTATTAAAATGTCAGACAAAGAAAAGGCAGAGAAGAAATCTAAGATGACAAACATATTTGAAAAATTTCTTTTAGATCCTTTCTGCGTCTCACTTTTCTCTCCAGATACAATCTATATATAAAAGATTTTTTTTCCTTTTCATCATGATAGTTCCCATAATAACAACAATTTATTTCCATCAGAAAATATAAATGAGGACATAAGGTTCCATCCTGTTCTAATGCCTGGAATTTATTTTTAAAAGTAAACTTCCTTCATTAAGGTTATTATTTTATATGTAGATTCTACATCAGAAGTGCAATGACAGAAAAGTCATTTACTGCAAAAACGAAAAAAAGAATGTCATAACTTAAGTAGACCTCAAATTAAAAATCAATAACTTAAAAAGGAAATTATGTAACTTATCTGTGTCACCCTTGCCTGTCTCACTGGAAGAACTGGCTTTACCTCAATGCAATCATAAAATTGGTAGGTTAATAGCAAGAAAACTGGCAAGTTCTTATAACATAGCAAAAGGTAAAAATGATTAAGTTGCTAGGTTCTTGGATATTAAAGAGATTAATAGGCTTTCTAATGGCTGTATGAATTAATTTGCATGAATGATACCTGGAACCTGGAAAAGAATGGAAAGCTCTTAATGCCAGCATAAATAATCTCTATTCTCTTAAATGACCATACATTGAAAAACAAAAGGGAAAATCCTTTGATGCAAATGTCACCTTTACTGAAATTCCCAAGTTCATAAGAAGTCTAATTAAGGTGTTGGCCAAGACAGCACCACTAATGATTTTGTAAAAGGTCTCATCATTCTTTGAGCGATCGCAGGATGATTAAGCAAGGTTGTTTTAAAACAAATAGTCATTCTTCTGTTTTTGTACCTGATTGTGGTGCCACCGCTAATTATAAAGACTCAGTTGCATCTTATTTGCAGTCTTGACAACACAGGAGTTTCAACATCATAAAATTTAGCTTTTCCTGGATTATGTAGTTAACTTAGTTTGTGCTCAAAGATCACCCCACGTTTTTGTCACTGTAAGGCACCTACTTCATCAATTCACTCATAAAGAATATTGACCCTTTCAGAGCTTCAAGGATCTCTTTGGGCTTTCAGTCATCTAGTAAGAGGTTTTGATAATATTGCGGTCCACAGGAGGTCATACTCATCATCATCTTTTCTTCTGAGAAGAACAGAAGCGGCTTGAAGACTGTGTCACCTGGATACAGAGGACTCTCCTTTTTGAGAAAAGGTTTATATTCTGCACTGACCTACTTGGGATGTCTCAAGAGTCTACACAGGACCAGTGAGAGGAGGATGGGAGCTAATCTGTATGTGCAAAGTAATTCAACATTGCATGTATGCTGACTTTGTGATACGTGAATTGTATAGAACAGAGGAGAAAAAAGAGCAGAAAATTCTGTAAATAATCAGGGCCAAAAATGAGGTTAAAATATTCCAAATAAATTATTTCTTTGCAGTAGCATTTGTCTTCAGGTTTACTTCTGGTAAATGGGTTTCATCTGCACAGATACACCAGAGCCAGGTAACTTACAATGTGGCTTTACGTGCCTTTTCTGCTTTCTTGATCACAGACCACAGGGATGCAAGACTAATTCTATATAGAATAGAGCAGTGCTGAGAGTTAGAAAGTGTCTTTGTGATATAAGCAGGCCTTTTGTGTGTAGTGGCATCTTTGCCTTTGCTCTTTCCTGTAAATTGCACAGGTGAAACTAGCAGCCCTGAAGCTGGAAATTGTAAATAGGATCATGGCAGCATGAAATCCACCTGCAGATTTTCTTGAACTGTTGAACATCTCCAAGCTTGGCTAAGCTTTCCTGAGGCAGGTAGAGTGGCAAAAAAAGTCTTAAAACCTTCTATAAAGTTTAAGAAAATAATTCCAAAACAGAATTCCGCAAGTTTAAAAAAAATGATTATATTGCAGGTTTTCAAAAAATGATTATAAAAAACCAGCTTACAACCTGGTCTCACAGAAGGACTTAGAAATTGAAAGCCTTGAATATGGGTCTTGAGTTAGCACATAGTTTCCTTGGGAGAAAAGGTGGGAGGGAATGGGGAGAGCGTTAAATGAGAGTCACTGCAGTCAGCACTCTCAACAGAGCAGACGTGTTACCTGCCCTAAGAGAAAAGGGGTTGGAGAGAAGTAGTTTCTCATTTAGAAGCAGAAGTCATCTCACCTACCGGTATAGGTTTACAAGACAGGTAAATACTCTGTCTTCTTTCAGACTACAGTCTGTGGAGGAAGAAAAGTTCCAGAGGCAGGTTTTCCCAGCTCAAGTTTAATGTTTAAACAAGTGATTCTTCAGGTTGGTCCCCAATCTCAGATTCCCTCTGAATCTCCAGCTTGACATGGATGTCCAGAGTGAGCTACTGTACTGATGTGATTATTCCTGTAGGTTTCAGTGGGACAAGCATATTGAAAGACATGAAAGGAACCTCACTAGTGTCAACAGAAGAAGTCAGATTATACATTCCCAGGCATAAGATTATGCAGGACAAAATCACAGTACTTTAACAAAACAAAATATGGGAGTTTAGTTTGAAATAGAACTGACTGAAAAGTGAGTAAAGATGTCAGAAGTTAACTCATTAATAGCATTTCTATTCAGAGAGGTATGAGGTCTGTTTATACAATAATTTTTTTCCCTGAGTTTTATAGCAGTATCAGATTTCCAGCACACATCTCAGCTAAGATATAAAATCTGACAATAAATCCTGAGAACGACAGGCTAAAATTGCAATAGGCACTGCAAACTTTTACAGCCACAAATATGTTTTGAAATAAAATGTTTAGTTACCATGAATATTCTGTTCCTAAGCAAGGAGCTGGCACAGGTCATCATGATGAAAACACTTTAATTTTCCATATTTTAGTGGTTTTGAACCAACATTAAATCATTGGGAAAAACAGTTTTATGTTTTCTACTGCCAGTCTTGCTATCATAAATGTTGTTTTTTTACAAATCCTTATTTCACAGCTTGTATTTTGGGCCATTTTCTGTCTCCTGCTAGGTATAATAAGAGAATTACTTGGTTTGTCTCATTTTCTGTAATAGAACCTTGAGAATAGGATTCTTTTAACATCAAGTTTTTAATGCTATGGCTGTCTTATAACTGTTCACCAAATGAGATTATTTGGTTTTTGATTTTAAAATTCCAGATGCCATGAAAAAATATATAGGTTTATGTTTTTGGTTGAAAACACTGAATTCATTTAAACAAAATATTTTAATTCCTGATTGGAAAAAAAAGAAAGAATATTTATATGATACTTAATGGGAAATGAATCCCATTAGTGATTTGTGTTGCCCTTCTTCTTTGCTGTCCAGATTTACCAAATAGGCTTAATCACTGCTTCTTTGTGATGAAGAGAAAAACTAAGACCAGAGAATTTTAGGAAACTAGGCAAGAACAATCTTAATCTTAATCCCCAGCAAATCTGGTAGCAGCATTTGAAAAGAACTATTTGAGATTTTAATTGGATGATCGAAGTTTATTTTGTGACTAAAAGCATTACATTTTCTGCATAATTATGCCCAATATTCAATGTTATTCATATTTCTGTGTTATGAAATGCTACCACCTACTAGGCAGGTCTCATGTGAGCTTGTTCTAACTTTCTTACCAGTACTTGCCTACCTGTGACCTCGCAACTAATTTTTGCAAGCTAAGCTTTATCATTGAAATGGTCATGAAAAACAGTATTACTGGAGTATATGCCTTTTTCCAATGCCTTCCCCACCCCC
>NW_010266255.1:139142-181073 GCF_000690775.1 Eurypyga helias
CAACATTATTCTATGAGTGTTCATAAAATACTTAGGAATATTTTTTCCAGCAGATAGATTACAGTATTAACTTTTTTTGATTTCATAAAATATATTAATTTATGAATCTCAAAATTAAACCAATGAATTTAAGAAGATTAAAAATAGATTTTAATTATAAGGAGGATTGTTATAGATGAATAGTAACATTTTTCTGCACTATGTCCTTACTTGGTGTTAAATTCAAGCCTCTGTAACTCTGGTTACACATCCTAGGCATATGTCTGAAAATTCCCTAATTTACTTAGTGGTCTTCCCTTAGGACACTTTTCTAGGTCATAAGACTGAGAAAATAGCCTTTTTTGCCAGTCTATGCCCATCTCTTATTTTATTAGACCATGTTCTGGAAGCAGATGTATTAATGGAATTCAAATACAGTCGACACATAGATTGAGCTAACAGACTCATAAAAGGCACACTTACAATACGCTGATATCTGACCCAGTGTTATATAAAGGTCAGGCAAACTGGATAGCTTTTATGGAGCTCATTATTTAATCTTAATATTAAAGACAGCCTAGCATACACGACCCTAATCAGGATTTGTAATTAAGTGAGAACATCATTCATAACCTGATTATAATTGCAGGGTTTTATAGCCCTTTTCCAGAAATCAGCCTCTTGCACAGTTGATGTAATGCAAGGGGTTTTATGCTAAGTGTGTCTTTGACTGTTTGCAAATCAGTTATTAAATGCATTATATGAATTTTTAATCTGTAATGGTATTTATAAAATGTTGTCTCACTGACAAAATAAGTTCCCAAACCATGGTTTAAAGTAGTATGAAAAATAAATAAATAAATAGATAGATAAAGTCAAAATACTAATTGAATGAAATTATAAATGGCTCATACTGAAATTTCATCCTCCTGTCACCTGTGATTTTAACTATAAAAGACGAAGTATGTAATCGTCCTCACAATGCTTATATACCTAAAGTCTTACTTAATACACTTCCACAATATACCAAATTAGCTTTATGTGAAGGGAGTTTGAGTATCGTATTAGCTCATGTATAAGTCACTCTTTACAGTAGGATGGCCTTGAATCTGATTAATCTGAATGCTCTTTTGAGCAAACTTGATCATAATAGCTCCCTTGGTACCATTAATATCTAACTTTTCCAAGATCATGATATCTCAAAGATATTTGGTTCACGGATTTTTACATCCATTAGGCTGAAACTTTTCTACTAATGTATTGTGGTCATACATTTGTTTTGATTCCACCAAGCAGAATATGATGCAAAATTCATACTGAATCAGACTGATTACAAGAGAAAAAAGTTTCTTGCAAATCAGTTGAAATTATTTAATAACATAATGAAAGTTATAAATAGTTTCAGATTTTATATCCACATTTTGCATGAACTACTTCACTGTCAGTGGCAGCTTTAGCTTAACTTATTCAGTTCATACTGCAATGCACTCAGCTAAGTTTACACTGCTAAATATAAAGCCAGCTCTTGTGTTTCATTGAAGGGTGTAATAATCCTCAGGGGAAAGAAAAACAATTTTTAAGATTGGTCTATCTTGACAGCTTGCAATTGTTCTAAGATACTTTAAAAACAAAGCTGGTAGGATTTTCAGATTACTGAAAGCTTAAAGTTTTCTTGGGATCTTTCTGGGATCGTGCAGTCAGGTAAGCATTTCCCCTTAATCAGTCCTTTGTTTCCCTGTTGGCTTTTTCTCTCCTGCTTTGGTGATTTTGGAAGGATATTATTGAAAGGCCAAATCTTGAAAGAAATATGTCAACTTTTCTTACTTTTTGTCAACTTCAACTGTGTGTTCTATTCCTAAAAGATGTATATACATACAAATCCATATTTAATATGGATTAAAAATGGATTTGTATGTATTTAATACATACATTTATTTAATGTATGCATACATATATTTAATCCATACATTTAATCCATAATGTGGATTAAATTCTCTCTCTCCACATAGAGAATGTAGACTCTTCAAGAGAAATATGACTGAAAGTCTAAAGTAGCCTGATTGGAACATCTCATCAGTACTGTAAAAGGAATGGGCCTGCATTGTGTAAATACTGCAATAGTTTAAATTACCTAATAAATTCCCTTGATTATGAGATGGGAATTCTGAGATCTGTAACAATTGTCTGCATGAAGAAACTGGACATTATTGTTTAACAGTGGGGTTTAGAGAATAAAGACTCATTTCATAGAATCACAGAATTATTTATGTTGAAAGGGAGTTCTTGAAGTCTAGTTCAATCCCCTGCTCAAGATGGGTCAGTTAGATGATGTTGCCCGTGACTGAGTCCAACTGGGTTTTGAATATCTCCATAGAAGTTGCCTCTGGGCAACAGGTTCCAGTGTTTGGCCACCCACAGAGAACAAAAGTGTTTTCTTGTGTGTGTATGGAGTATCCTGGTTTTTAATTTGTGCCCATTGTGTCTTGTGCTGTTAGTGAACACTACTGTGAGCGTAGTGGTTCCATCCCATCAAGTACTTATACAGATTGACAAGATCCTCCCTGAATCTCCACATCTCAGGGTTGAACAGTCCCAGTTCTGTCAGCCTCTCCTAAGATGAGAGATACTCCAGTCCTTTCATTATCTTTGTGGCCTTTTGCTGGACTCATCCAGGTTGTCCATGTCTCTATTGTACATGGAAGCCCAGAACCGGACTCAACACTCCAGGTGTGACATCACCAGTGCTCAGGAGAAGCGAAGGATCACCTTCCTTCAAACTGCTGGCAACACTCATCCTAATGCAACCCAGGATGATTTTGGCCTGTTTTGCCATGAGTCTGTAATGCTGACTCATGGTCATCTTGGTGTCTACCAGGATCCCAAGACCCACCTCTGCAGAACTGCTTTCCATCTGGGCAGCGTTAAATATGTACTGGTTCCTGGGATTATTACTTCCCAGGAGAGCACTTTGCAATTCCTTTTGTTAAATTTCATAAGGTCTGCCCAGTTTTCCAGTCTGTTGAGGTCCCTCTGGATGTATCAGCCACTCCTCTGATGTATCAGCCACTCCTCCCAGTTTGGTATCATCTACAAACTTGCTGTGCGTGTATTCTGCCCCATCATCCAAGTCATTAACGGAGAGATTAAATAGTGCTAACCCCAGTTCTGGTTGCTGTACACCACTAGAGATTGGATTTTTTGCTACAGATCACCACTTTCTGGTCTTTGCCATTTTTCAATCCACTACACTGTCTGCTATCTAGACACATTTCATTAGTTTGTTGATGATGTTATAGGGATATAGTGTGGATAGCCTTACTAAAATAAAAGTAAACAACATCTACTGCTTTCCTATAATCCACCAATCTCTTCACCTCATTGTAGAAGGCTATCGAATTAGTTAAGCAAGCTTTCCCATTCATAAATCCATGTTGACTATTGCTGATCACCTTCATGTGTTCTATTTTCCAGAATTATTTGCTCCATCACATTCCCAGGGACTGAGGTAAGGATGACCAGCCTGTAGTTTCCCAGATCTCCTTTTTTGCTCTTCTTCACGATGTGACTGATGCCTTCTTTCCAGTCTCCTCAGACGCAAAATAGCAGAACAGCACAGCGCCAGGCAGTGGAACCCAAATAACCTAGTCAGAGACACAAGTCCTGGCCCCTTAGGGCATCTCAAGAAGGCATCAGCTTCATGGGTCTGGAGTGACACCCAGCACTGTAAGTCCCTGGGAGAGGTTGTCTTGAGATCATCTACAGACTGCAGGGTCACTGCCAGGGGGTACAGGCTCATTAAGGGGGGAAAGAGCATTTGAGGATCACACAAATTTTATAAGATGCTTAGGGGAGAATGAAAGGCAGGGAGAGGTAGGAATCAGGGTTGACTGGGAAGGAACAAATGTAGGAAAATAGGGGGAACAGGGGATAACTGGGTTTTTTTGGGTGAACAGCCAATCAGCTGTCAGGTCCGTGTGACCTGTGAGTGTTGGGTGGACTCAGATCAGAGGGACCCAGAGGCACCTGGGGTGCAACACCTGACGAGATTGGGGTGCATGAACATTGTGGGGGCGCCTAGCCTTGTGTGTGGTCACTGACAAACATGAAACAAGGGCTAGCTAGGAAGTAGGGTAAGATGTCTGGGAGACAAATATTGCAGCAGCCATAATTCTGGGCCAGACACTGTGGAAAGCAGAAGGTCTGTGCAGTGGCTACTGGAGGGACCAGGAGGCCCACACTGGGTATTGGAGAGACTGAAGCCTGGTGGTCAGCTACTGGTTAGCCTGGGCTATCTACTGGAGGCACCCATCTACATTTATGTGTCTGTGCATAAGACAACTAGAAGATGAGGGGACAGTGGCTGTGTAGACTGAGTGTGCAATGCACCTGTGTGCGAGGGTTTCTGAGTACCAGCCCCTGGAGTGGGGCTGTGGCCTTGGGGGCTCGTCTGCCCAGATGAGCCCACAGGAGTCAGGGGCAGCTACACAGATAGACTGGGTGGCTAATGGTAGCTACTGGAGGGATCCATACTGTATATACGCATACATGCTTCCCACTAATGGATTTTCACCAGAGAGGGGAATGGGATGAAGCCACTGACGATGTTTGTGTTTTTATGAGTGCTGAATGTTTCTGTGTTTGTATGTCTGGCTGTTTCTGTGTGTACTTCTGTATTGTATGTGTGTATGCATACATCTGTGCCTGTTGGGAACACATGCTCAGCCTCAGTACTGGCTGTGCCAGGGGACAGGGAGCTGTGTCATCCTCACCCCTGTCAGGCTGCTGGATTTGCCAATCCCTAGCGGAAAGAAAGAGAATAATTATTCTTCTCTCTTCTAACTTAACCTAACAAACCTGTAGAACGTTGAACTTTTTAAAGCTTTTGTTGGTTATAGTCTTAACAATGATAATGCTAGATAAAAGATAGATAGTGCTTGTTGACATACCTTTGGGCTCCCTAATGAAACTATAAAACATGTTGATAAGAGTTTAGAAGGATGTTTAAAATACAATCCTACCATGACTTTGAAAGGTTAAATTGAAAAATTACAGGCATTCTGCAAGAACAGCCAATATTTAGCATTCCAGATATCCACAGTAACTTTGAAGCCTTTGTGGCAATGACTTGAGAACTCAGGGCAATCTGCCAGCTTCCCAATATTTCTCAATTTTTACTTAATTAGAGAACCAAGATATTATTTATAAAAACTCCGAACCAAAACAGGATAAGATAATATACAACATATGTAACATTTTTCAAACGTAATACCATAGGTTGGAAATTCAACAGCAGGTTAAATGGTTTTGACTTACAATGCTAACAAAGCAGAATATGGTTTGCACTTCTTCTGTCTTCTGTGGCAACAGCTTGAAGCATGTGTTCTGTTTCAGAAAAAGCAAACAAACACAGCAGTTCAGTAAAAGGATACAGAAAGGAAGGATGATGGCCAAGCCAGATTTTTAAGTGCTTAAAAAATCAGTATTGAATTGTAATAAGTGACAGAGGAATATAACTAAGCCAAAAAAAAAAAAAAATCAGAATCTACATCCTTCTTCTGTGAAGTGTCATAAAATATTAACAGAAACATCTGTAAAAAGAGATGAATGAAGACTGTTGTTTTAAATTGAAGCGGTGAGTAAAAATTAAGCCTTTGTCAAACCCCTTTAACATTAAAATGAAGTTCCTTTGACCTTGAAAATTGGCAATTGGGAGGAATTGTAAGTCTGTAGTGTCACCTGAAGGTTTTATTAAAAGCCACCTCAGGGGGTTGCCCAATGCAACATTAATGGCTGTGATAAGGCTGTGTTTTGTCTTCAGAATTTCTGACAAGTGTGAATCTGAAATACTAGCTTTTATTAATGAAATGTTCCTACACAAGAAGAGTAAGTG
This sequence comes from Eurypyga helias, assembly GCF_000690775.1. Lineage (NCBI taxonomy): Eukaryota > Metazoa > Chordata > Aves > Eurypygiformes > Eurypygidae > Eurypyga > Eurypyga helias. Next base: position 145,012 of record NW_010266255.1, read on the forward strand.
CCACCACTTGCAAATAGTTAAAATTTATCATTGCTGAAGAACTGGAACAAAACAGCATCTGTAAGCCTCTTTAGATAACTATGCTAATCTTCTTAGGCTCTGTTGCATAACTGCCAATTTTAAATCTAGTATCATTATTCAAAAATATAAATAAGAAATAAAAAGTTGTGATATTTTTATTTACATATAACAATAAAAATGTTCTTAACTGGTGAAACTAATGACTTCTTCGCTGATGAACTCAAAATCCATTTTGTGTCCAGGACCCACTTTGAGAGCTTCTTGCCAGATTTCAATGGTTTATGCCTAGCCTTGCCATGTGATTTCAAGCATTCCAGTTTCTAATGGCATGCAGAGCAATCCAGGGAGCTGGAAAGTTGGTGAACACGCATGAGGGAACATGCCCCATGTCCTTTGGTGCGGTGGTCATTACCAGAGCCAAGGGTCAATACCAAAGCTGTGAGAGGAGACTGTGCCATGACCAGGGCTGTGTCTAGCCTAAGGAAAAGAGATCTGGGGTGGGTGGGTCTTCTGGGCTCTGCTGGCTCTCTCATGTCCCAAAACTCACAAGTCACCCTGGAGATGAGGAGACAAGAGTACTGTAAGGATACATGGAAGGTGAAAACATCAAACGGATTAAGATTATCCAAAGATAACCAGTTAAATGTCAAGGGGGTAATAACTAAAGAGGGCAGTGATAAACAAAAATGTACAGTGACACATGGTAGGCAAAGGATAACAGGAAGAAAGCCAAAGATCAAAAGCCTCCACACATTAGCTGATGGGCCATTAAGAAACTGCAGGCCCAGCTTTGGAGACAGCCAACCTGAACTTTGTAACTCCAAATTTCCCTTTGTAAAGGGGAAAGCAGAGCAATGTGAGGATTTGGGGTATGCATGGGCGTGTGTGAGAGGAGTATGTCAGTGCTTCATGTTTGAGTCAAGCACTGAGCTAGTCCAGCTGGTGAGTAGGGACCTGTGGGGTGTGTGACAGCGGCTGGTATCAGGGCAGGTGTACTGGATGGACAGTGGGGCTATCCTGGTACTTGAGGCAGATCTCTGAATGTGTGTGTGCCTGTGAACCTGGTAAGTGTGTGTGTGTATGTGTGTCTGCGCTAGCGACCTTCAGTTTCTGCCAACTGAAGAAGAGGAGGAGTCTTGGCCGTCTGTGCTTGTATTTTATGGGAGCCTTGTAGTGAGTGATGTCTTTGTGACAGGCCCTGTCACTGTCTTCTGCATATGTGTGTCTGAGACAAATGCTTAGCTTTGCTACTCGTTGAACCTTCCACCAGCAGTCAGCAGCCACTTGATTGGAAAAGAGCATCTAAGTGAATTTCAAGGCTTCGATCCAAACCTAATCAGATTTGCAGCACAGAAGAGACTATATCCCAAGGGAAATAAAATAGAGGCCATTATTTAAAGTATTATTAGTTACTAAAAGCCCTATCTGGACCTATACCTTTGATGTCTAACAACCCATGTTTATTTTTCTCCAGAACATTCTTGCCCTTTCCCCTTGCTTCATTATCATGTTCCTAGAATTTTCAGTTTTGCATCAACTGGTCTTCAGGTCAGAACCCATGTCTACTTTATATGTTTGCATATGAAATCCTAGGTGCACTTCTTAAATGCTGTCTAAAAACAAAGAAATAAGATTTCATACACAAAAACACATTTTAATAATTTTATTTTAGAATGTATGTAACAAATTAAAAAAACATCCCATGTTCTTATTTTATATGATAACATTAATATAATTTCACTGTTTACCTTTGGCCAGCTTCTTGGTTCAAGGCAGTTGAACCATTCTCTCACAAAATTATTCTTTATAGCTCTATGGGAAACCCTCCAATATGTAAGAGCTCCTCTGGACCTCATCCTTAAGAAAGACAAGTAGTACTCATAGCCCCTAACACAGGTCCATCAGTTAGTTGTCAGAATATCCAAAAGTGACTAGAGACTGGACCAGGCATGCACAGACCTGATCTCAGTACAAAGCAGTGATAATACCAAACCTTTTCTTTCCATATCCTTCTTGTATGACATCAACTTTGTGGCTTATATATGAATCCTTTAGCCTTAAGGAATTCTACCTTTACATCAGAGCAGCCAAGAATTCTTTCTTTCATGATTTATGTACTCACAAAAATCTTTCAGCACTAAAATTGTTTATTGTATTGTTTGGCAGTCCTTGGAGAGAGAAAATGGGCAAGAGTGTGAAGATTTAGAAATAAATTTTTATTATATTCCTGATGTTGACCATTGTTTTTTCCATACCAGTGGGAAGATCACAATGACTTAGGGTTTTAAAGATTTGAATATAGCATTTATTAAAAGCTTTATTTAAGGTCCTCTGTGGGACAGTCACTCCTACTATCCAATTTTATGATTAGGATTTGCAATTATAAGGATTTTACCATATGAAAGGGGTTTCACTTGATTGAACATTTAATTGTTGCAGAAGCTTAGACTCACTTTTCAGCTGATAAAGGACCACCAACCAACTGTCTATACCATCTGCATTTTCAATTTTCCTTTCCTGTTTTCTCTGAAACATAAATAAGCAGCACTGATCTGGAAAAAAAACATGGCATTTTAAAGGAAAGGTTGCTGGTTGGACTTCATAGGTCATGAAAGGTATGAAGTGTTTGCTATATGCATTATTTGCTCTAGCCTTACAACACAGTTTTCTTCCATGTTTAGATGCTCCTTTTTCTCCTGTGGTCTCCTTTCTCCTTTCTCTATAGAGTTTGATATAAGATTCCTTTCCAATTTATATGCATTATTATATATTTTGGATCTAATTTTATTTCATGAGTAGAACTTTTACTAAGCTCTGCATGGGGAGAAACAACTGCTTGGACCATAAAGATGAAACTCAACTGCAACTTTTTACTTTCTTCACCAACATTTTATTTATTTTCCTGTCTTTCTTATCAAATACTGATGTATAAATTAGAAAGCACTATGAAAACTGTACAGTGAAATTTGTTCAGGTAGTGCCTGTGGTTTTAAATTTAATAGCTAATACTGTGTTTTGTGTTTGCTGCACAGAAAAGGCTGTTTTTACTTTAGTAAACTCAGTGGTGCAATACAAAAAGATCTGAAGGCAAAACCAGTGATGTTGAGAATCTGACATCCACGTTATTTGTGGGGTTTTAGTTCAGATTTTCTCTAATTTGAGAGTCTGCAGTAAGTATTCATTATTAACTGCACTTCTATCAGTCATCTGCCAGGTTGGCTTCATCCAAAAGTAAATGAATTTGCAAATGGATGGTTGAAAATATTGCCTCAAAAGCTCAATCCCTAATCTCTTAGCTTGATGCATATGAAATTTGTTTATATTTATTAAAAAAGTCTATTCTTTTATGAAGTCTGAAATGTGTTTTTTACAAAATACTCAAAAATTTATGAGACTAGATCCTTGGTCCAGGTTTTTCCTCCCATTGTTTAAATACAATGTCTTAAATGGTCATCTAAGGAATACCATTCTCACCTCTCTGCCACCCATTCTCCTTGTTCCAAGGATAGTTTTCAAAAAGGCAAATAAGGAACTGGAAGTTCCATGACTTGTAAAGAGCAATAGTGGTGATTTCTCTTAATATTGAGATGGACTAATGTGTCTGAACTACTCCATAGAAACCTATGTCTTAGTTACATTGATGAAGACCCAGTAATCCGGAGGATAACTGAAAGGCTGGGCTCTGCCATCCACTGCACTGTATCCCAGAATAAGGTACTATAATTGGAATTCCTCCACAGAATCAATGTGGAAAGGAAGAGCAATTAAGTAGAGTCATTTAGAAAAAAACAGATGAGTCTGTTCTTGACCTTCATTTAACAAGAAAGGGACTGTGTCATAGCAGCAATTTGGTATAGTAGTTTCATGCAGAAACTAACATAGATTATGGTAGAACATAATTTCAAATGAGAAAACGTGAAACAGGAAGAAGTTATTCTATATTAGATGGGAATTGATGCATGAGTTGCAGGAAGGGAGGGACCGCCAAGTTAATGAAGTGACCTGGAAGACTCTCAAAAGGTACAAGCTCAGGAGATAATATTGTCTTAAAAGGTTGCTCCAGGATGGGCTGTTTAAGAAGACACTGTAGAATTTCCATGCTTTACAAGAGAAAAGTAATTTTCTCCATTTAGAATGTGAGCTGACTAAGATTTTATATCTCTGCTTCTGTTGGTTCAAAAAGAAGTTACCTGTAGGGCTTGCAGGAAAGCCCTACAGAGGCAAAGGGGAAGAAAGCTCTTCTTCCCCATTGCCTCTGGGGTAAAAAGGAAAGAAGGAAAAGTTTAAATGATTTTTTTCCTTTCCCTTCTAGGCATTAAGCAACTATGTTATAACTTCTATTCCTTCAGCTAGTGGAAAAAACTGACACTAAAGCGGAGAATGAGAATAAGACAGGGTGCCAGACAAATTGACTGTGTCTTCTTTCAAAGAAGCTATCAGATCCCGACTAGAGGATGAATATCAGTCTGTCAAATACTTGCCAAATGGTATTTAGCTCACGTAATACTACTTTGTGCTGTTCTACAGGATGCACAGCTTTTAGACACCTCTCTCTAAGCTGCATAGCTAACATTTATAATTAAGGTTATGTTGGATGAGCACCCAGAGTATGATGGCTACCAGAATGGCCAGTATCAGGACAGGCCCCTGAGGTATAACAGTGATGTGAAGTGGCTTTCTTCTCCTGTCACGCAAAGTTTTTAAAAGAAACATTTATCCTGTTGATTTTTCATGTTCGGAAAAGTAATAGTTTTCATCTATTCAGGAACAGTTCTGTTAGGTTACTGGCAGAGAGTTGCTTCACCCTTTTTTATTGCTGTCAGGCATTTTGGGCCATTGACATGAAAAGAAGATTCTTAATTTCAGCAGTTTAGTCATTTTCACAAGAAAGAAGGGTAAATTGTTCACCCTAGGCCCACTACCCTGATATGACAGCACAGGCTGTGGAAACTCCAAGTGGCCTCGTAGATGGGATGAGATGTTTGAAAGGATGCTTACGGCATGTTGTTGTTCTTCCGGAGTTTTGGGCTATGGCAAGGTACATGGATGAGGTGAGGAGCAGCTGAAGATGCAGCCGAAGTCTGGCAAACCCTGCAGCATCTGAACATGTGGCAGTGGTTACTGGGAAGCAGCAGGCATCCTGCAGACTCCCGGAGCCCAAGTGTTTTTGAATGATGAAGCCCTTGCATGTGGAAGGCCACCTCCTACATTCTTTTAACAATGCAAAAACCCACCATTTAGGCCCTCATTCAGCTCACCCACATCTTATTCCCCGACCAATCACACCTTGTTTTGGATATTTAGCATCTACAGTAGCTTCTAACTCGCTTTGTAACTGAATCTACTTGAGGGTTTGTTAATCTGGAAAATATCTTGATTGGGTTTGAACTCTCAGCTTCTGCAGCTGACTGGATTTCAGAAAACAATCTGGTTCTGTTGAGCATTTGAAAAAAGCTGTTGTCTGAGAATGACTGGTAATAACACTGTGGGTATAAGAAAACACTATAAATCAGAGATGTGAAATAATAAACTGCTATATTGAGCAATCAGATCCCTAAGATACTCATATTCCCAGTTTATACCATGAGAGTAAAATCAATGAAATATTAAGTCTTTGAAATATGGTTTTCTTCTTTCCTACATTATATGTGAGACAAATCTAACAGCAGGTGACATAGGTTAACATGACTATCTCTTAGGATGGAAGATCAAACCACCCTACAAGAAAAAATGAAAGACACTAAACCAAAACCAATATAGAGATTTTGATTGATAGGGAGATAGGCAAGTGGTGATGGTGAATGAGATGATGGGATATAGAAAAGTCTCTAAGAAAAAGATTTATAAATACGAAAGCCACACACTTACTTGTCGTCAAACCTGTCCTTCTTCTAGATTTGTTCTGTTTGTTCTACATTCCCTGTGTTACAGAGCTGTGACAACTCCATCAAGGTCTCATTGGAATCTGCTCCTGTCACCATCTTCAACCCTCCTTGTGTGAAGCTGTACCCCATGGGGTCCAAAACTCAACCACTGGTAACACCTGAGACAAGGTGCAGCACTTCTAATAGAAACAATTCTGTAGGAAAGAAATATTCTGAAATGTTATATTGCATTTCCACAGTATAAACTGTCAGTACAGAAAATGTATTTCCATACTGTCCATTTCAATATAGAAAAATACTGAAGGATAGGATGCAATGTAATTTAACTGTATAACTGGGAGAGAAACATGCATGACACCATATGCAAAAATATTTTAAAAGTATTTTAGAAATTATTTCAAAAAGAAGCTCACAGAAGGATTACTGTTGTGGTTTAACCCCAGCCAGCAACTAGGTACCATGAAGCCACTTGCTCACTCCTCCCACCTCTGGTGGGATGGGGAGGAGAATTGGGGAAAAAAATGTTCCCAAGAGCTTCAAATTAGGGGGCAAATTCCCCCTAATTTATATACTGAGCATGACATCATATGGTATGGAATGTTCTTTTGGCCGATTTGGGTCAGCTGTCCTGGCTATGCTCCCTCACACCTTCTTGCACACCTCCTCGCTGGCAGAGCAAGGGAAGCTCAAAAATCCTTGACTTAGTATAAGCACTACTTAGCAAAAAACAAAACGTCAGTGTGTTATCACATTATTCTTATGCTAAATCCAAAACACAACACCATACCAGCTACTAGGAGGAAAATTATTGTTATGACAGATGAAACCAGGACAATTACTCTGGATTTTCACAGATTTGCATGTATAAATTGCTCAGCTAATCTACCAGAAATTATATCTATTGTATAAATTACTCACTGCATCTTTTATATCTTTCCACTGTTTTTCCATTTGGCTACTGCTGTTACTCCTATTTCTGATACATTACCGCTACAATTTTCACACTTACTTGATCTTTTAGACATTGTTTGAAGAATTGGGAAATCATATCATATTATCCCAAAAGAGTATTGAATTTCATCTTCCCTTATGTGAATGGTTTACATTTAACACACCCAGCAATGCCTTTATCGTCTGAAAGTGTAAGAAAAATGGAACTGAACAATTCAAAGTGCACCTGCTGTACTGGCATTTCCCTTTCAAATGATATCTCATGGCAGCATGGCTACTACAGATATAGCTTTTCTTCCAGTAAGAAGGCAGTGCAACCAATTTTCTCATCATCAATGGTGCTCGGGAGATGGTTGTGATCTACATTCATTAAATAAAAATCATGTTTAACATAGTGTTTGTAGATATTTTAAAGCAAGCATACTGAATGCCAGAACAATATCCTGCCTGTTTCCACTGTCCATTACCCTTCTATGATGAAGAAATTTAAGTAGGTGACAATAATAAGTCTGAATGTCTCCATCATGCTCAGGGACATATATTCCAGAAAAGAAAACCTGAGAAGTATAAAATTCCCCTTGTTTTCTCCTTCTGGTTTCTTACCTTGATAACATGTTTTTGACAGAAGAAACACTGATTCAGTCAGCTCAGGGTACCTGATGCTTTAAAACACCATGTTTAGTTTCCTTTAACTCTGCTAAACTTAGATTGAAATCTGAGTGGGAATCTTCCTTGATTAGTGTCAGTTCAGAACAGAGATTTTTGGAAGCAGTTCTGAGTTAAAGATGTGAAGGGAGAGCTTCTTACCCTAGTACAGCCCTCAGATTACTATCCATTATTGATTTTTCAGGTAGGCAGAGATGAAGTTGCAAGAAGTACGAGGGCAGTCAAGAGACACTTCAAGGACCTGGGATGACTCATCAGGCGATTGGGAGCACAAGTGCTGTTCTCCTCGGTCCTTCCATTGGCAGGGAATGACGAGGAAAGAAACAGGATGGTAGCAGATCTTACAGCAGATCAAACCCAGCTCCAAGACTGGTGTCACCAGCAGAATTTTAGGTTCTTTGGTCATGTGTTGTTCTACATGACATTAGGCCTGCTGGTGACAGATGGGCCACACCTCAAAATGGAAAAAGGATCTTTGCACAGGAGTTAGCAAGGCTCATTGAGTGAACTGTAAACTAGTTTTGGAGGGGAAAAGGGATGAAAACAGACTTACTGGAGAAAAAAAAGGGACAGGATGCCAGTGTTTGAGGGACAGTGCCCTAGCAAGGTCCTTTGGTTTGACATCACAGTGGCAACAAAGGTGCAAGGTTTACCGATGTGTTAGAAACCATGGAAGTGTCTGAGACTGGTCATATAGTAATTAAGGCTTCTCCCCCCAAAAAAAGTGGTGGGATCGGTAGCCCAACTAAATTGCATCCAAGCCAATGCACACAGTATGGTCAACAAACAGGAGAAGCTGAAAGCCATTGTGTAGCAGGAAAACTATGATATAATTGCCATCACAGAAAGATGGTGGTATAACTTGCACAACTGCAGTGCTGCAGTGGGTGGCTATAAACTCTTCGGAAGTGACAGGCAAGGAAGGAGGGGCAGTGGGGTAGTCCTGTATGTTAGGGAGTGTTTTGATGCATAGAGCTTAATGATGGTGACGATAGGGTTGAGTGTTTATTATGGTAAGAATTAGGGGGAAGGCCAAGGCAGAGATCATGGTGGGATTATGTTACAGATCACCCACTGAGGATGAGAAGGCAGATGAAATATTCCATAAGCAAGTGGGCCAAGTCTCACAATCACAAGCCCTTGTTGAAGGGGGACTTCAACTTGCCAGATATCCAAAGGACCTTAAAGATCATCTAGTTCCAACCCTCCTGCCATGGGCAGGGACACCTTCCACTAGACCAGGTTGCTCAAAGCCTCATCCAGCCTGGCCTTGAACACTTCCAGGGATGGGGCATCCACAGCTTCTCTGGGCAAGCCTCACCACCCTCTCTGAAGACTTTCTTCCTGCTGTCTAATCTAAATCGATATATCCTAGTGTGTATAGCAGGACTGAATAGACTCCCAGATCAGCATTTCCAACCCTGTTTATAGCTGATCAGGAGTGTGACAGGAATAAGATGTCTCTCTCTCTTTTTTTTTTTTTTTCTTTTTATGTTTTTTATGTTTCATACATTTTCTAATGCTTGGCAATTCCTCTAGAGTTGTGACCCAATGATTTCATTGAAAGCAAATTTCTTCAGTCTCTCCTAAGTTTGTAAAACATTTTGTATTGAAGTGTCAATAATTTTCTCATAGAGTATGCCCCTTTATGTCAAAAAATTTTTTGATAATTATATTTTTAAGGTCAGAAATGGAAATTAATGAAGTTACTGAAAATTTGAAGAAGCCTTGCTTTCATTCTGCAGCATAACCTGCAACTGTTTCTCCTCTCTGCAGGAGATTGAAGCAGACAATACCAGCTCTTCTCAGCAAAAAACTTTCTAAAGCATTATATTTACCACAGAATACAACATCCTTCATTTTTATTACTTTTCAAAAATAAGTTTCACATGAAGCCATATATTACAGGAAATATACATACATGATCATAGATACAGATATAGATATAGCTAAATAAACTGTGACTCTAACACCTGGAGCAAATTTGTGATTCAAGCAGAGGCTTCAAATGTTTTATTTTCTTTTATTGAAAAGGACACAAGATGACCCAAGTTACAATTGCAAATGGAGGGATATATTTTTACGGTAAACCCCTGCAGGTTGGTGAAGTCAGCAGTACTCACAGAGCTTTTGAAAATTTTTATTGCAGCAGCAACAGCTCTGTGTTAATGGTGGTTTACACTTGAATAAAGAATAATTGCAGATAATGGGTCTGTCAACGTGAACGGATTAGGAGTCTCAGCAGTGGTTCCATCATTGCAGTGAAAATAGTGATTTAAAATCCTGTTTCCTTTCCTTTGACCTTATGCCTCATTACTTTAATGGCATTAAGAGTTAATTTCTGGCAGAGTTATTTGTTTATTTATTCATTGTGACTCTGCTCTGTATATAACATTGCATTTTTCATAAAGAAGTTTTATGTCTCTTACGACATTTGGCATTTTATGGTTTAGCTCTAGGAAAGCTGACTGCTTTTCACCGGTTTGAGGCCTGGCAATTGGCAGATGGTGGAAGATTTGGGTAATCACTTGAAATGTAGGGGGAATACAAAGACTGAGGTCAAACCAGACTCTTTGCAGGAAGGCAACAAATAGAGATTCCTACTCTCACCTTTTCACAGTTTGTCTCTTTGATGGGAATACACTACCAAATGAGCTTGTCTAATGACTGTTCCACTATGTATTCAAATATATTATTCATAAACATAGTCTGCATATTGTCTCATAGCAATTTTGTAGAATTATATTTTTTCACTTGCAGCCTCCTATTTAAAAATATGAACCACTAATCATACTTCTAGTTTCATGTATCGTTACCATTTAGAAACAGTTTTGCACAGGAATTAAGGAATTGAAGTACACTCACAGGAATAGGTTATTCTATAACACATCCTGTGGGTTTGTATAATGAGTCTCCATAGAGGAGAGTGGAGTCCAAGGGAAGCTTTTTACCCTCTGCTGAGAAAAAACTCATTGTGTCTCCTGGTTTGTCTCAGTTATTGCTATTTTACTTTCCCTGCAGTTTGGCATGACTGAAAACTGCAGGTGGAGGGTCTCTGCCACCAAGTAAAGGAGCTGTGGGAGGAGGTCATTACACTGTGTAGTATCAGAGATGATGAGAAGGAGAGTAGCTGGATCCTCGAGACCCTGCATCTTCAAGGGTCTGAATCCCCGAACTGTACCGAAGGAGGAGTCATCTGTGCTCATAAGACTGGGAAATGAAGACTCCCATGAGTGTGAAAGCTGGGTGCTGGTGGCCCCAGGAGGGTGGCTTCTGCTCCACCTGTAGATTTGCAGCTGCAGAATAGGACCAGACAGGGAGCTGTGCGCTGTGTCCAATGAAGCATCAAAGCCAGCTGAGACTGAGCCCTGCAGTGGTACCTTGATCCTGTTATAGGTTTTAATATGAGTTAACTCAAATAGATTGTTTGGAAAAGCAAATTTCTGATATTTTTCAGACCTACAGAAACTCCAGAAAAATTAAGCACTGTAAAACTACTAAATGATAATTTGATAAAAAAAAAAAAAAATCAGGTTAGCATCTTTCAATTTGGTTTGCTAATATTAAAATTTGATTTAATTTTAATAATAATAAAAGACAATTTGATTAAAGTTTAAAAATATAAGATCATGAGCAATATTAAACAAAGAAATTTAAAAATTCTTAAAAAACACAAGTATGCTGAAATTGCATTAAATATTTTAATGCCTGAACTGCTTTTAAAATTTGAGTGTAAGAGATTCCATCGCAAAAAATTTCTCTATGGGTCTTCTTTGTTTCCTGAGCCCAGGCAGTACTTGTCTCTGACTCTCGGAGGTCCTACACAAACAAAAGGCTGCTTCCTAATTCACTACTCTTCTCTTACTCTGCCAGTAGGAGAGAATAGACAGAAAAACAACAAAGAACAAAGGCAGCAAAAAAGAATTGCAGGAATGAAAGAAGCCAGGCCAGAGCAGTAAAAAAAATGAATCAGATTTCCAGTCAATGAAATGAAATGGAAAAGAGACGTAAGGAAAAGTGAATAACCACAGGGCGAAATTGTGCTGCTTCTGGTGAAGTCAACCAAAGCTGCTGCTTCTGAGAACATGATGAATGCTTAAGAACTGCAGGAATCAGTCCACAGATTGTCAGAACAGTTGAAACAAAGCTCATGGAGGGAAGAGAAAGTAAAAAAACTTAAGGAGATTGAAAAAAGCCTGAGGGGAACTTGAGGAAAGATATGTCTAGAGAGAGAATCAGTAAAAGACAAAAATAGAAAGAGACAGGCCAGATTCTCATCAGAGGCTCACAATTTAACCCATTTTACGGGATGCGTCTGTCAGAGCTCTGTGTAGAATAGTAAATAAATGACAGAATAATGACAAATGGCAAAATATGTTACATTAAACATCAGTAGCAGGGTGAAATATATACAACTCATCTGCAGTACTATTTCATGCCACATTTTATTAGGGGAATTACTTGTAGCTTCTGGTATAAAAATATAAAAGGCTGGCATTTTTTTTTCTTAGTATTAACTAATAGATTGCTGTAAAAAAAAAACAAGTGGAATATGTTTGGTTTTTTTTTCTTTCCAATTTATTTTTCATTTAATTGTATATCAGTCCTCTTTACCTAGAATTTGTATCAGTGACTTTTTCCACATTAGATCTTTCACTATGTGATAATTTGCTAATGCTACATATACTAATGTTCTTTTTTGTAATCATGTATTTTTTCATAATTTTTTAAGATTACGTAGATGTATAAATTACAGTGCAATTATATAAACCAGTGTGATTCTACAAAAGCAAATGGATCCACGTGTTTGTTTTACAGCCATCATCTAACGTTGTATTTTAGAGGTTATTTGATTTGTAAGTTTTCTGGAGAGAAAACCATATAATAAAAACATTCTGTAATAGTAGGTGTGAAAGAGGAAAAAATATTTTAAATTAGAAAATATCTGTTGCAAGCTTTAACAGGATTATGAAAATGCAAAAATGAAAAACTATTCTAAGTTTCTATTATAGATGGTATCATATAGGCATCTGGAATCTAAGTTAATTCAGGGTATGACATGAAATTTGAGGGTGATCTGAAGTCCATTAAAATCAATAATAAAACTGTCAACCAATCATTTAGAAGCATCCCATTAAGCATTTTTCCATGGATACTAATTACTCGTATCTTTTAGAAACCCAGAACCCCTGAAAGTCAGTCACTTATGTAGGCAGGAATAGATACGGATTATCACGTCTAACTTCAGGCACTCACACTTGACAATGGTGCTATCGCTTACCATGTGAAAGGTCTGCTGCTACTCATCTCTACCTCCTATTAAGTATTCTTGCCTTTTGCCAACAGGTTTGAACTGAATCCAGGCACTTAACATATCAGAACTAACTGAACTAACTTTTGTTTTAGAAACTCAAACTTAGTTTATCAGTTACTTAGTACAAATTATCAGCAAGTAGCTCATGTTCACTAAGAAACAGTCTATGTTTTTCCTCTGTGTGTATGTGTGTGTTATTCATGGAGAGGTTGTTGCATGATAAATGTTATCTTAGAGTAGTAACTTGGTTGTTAGGTTGACATGCATGTGACAGTACTGAGGTTTCAATTATCTACTTGCATCAATCAATCTTTTAGTTTCCAACACTGTTGCCTGCAGTAGTGTCACAGCTTTTCTGTCAGACAGGAGAACTTTGCGGGAAATGTTATTCATTACAGCTGCAAATCTGTCACTGCGCTTGGCATGGCTTGTTAATGACAACATTTATTTCAAAGAGCCGTGTTTCGCTTTGTTGCTGGAGAGTTGACTTTGTGATCGTAAAATATAATGAAACGCCAGGAAGATGAAGTGAATGAAGTTTGCCAAAAATACAGCTAAAGTGTTTCAGATCTACTAAAAAAAAACCAAAAACCCACGCACACTCAAATACTCTCTTTATATTTTGTTGAAAGCATTTAATCACTTACTAAGAGCATGAACATGGCCAGAGTATGCAGAGAGGCATGAACAAGCAGCAAGTTAGAGTTTAATTTGTCTTCTTCAATCCACAGTACTGGAAATAAAAAGACTTTTCAATCAATCTTTTAAAACAAATAATCATTGATAGCATCCTGCTCTGTACTACTAATATTGAGATGTCATCTTTTTACCCCCACCCCTTCTTAAAGGACTGGAGCATCTTTCATATGAGGAGAGACTAAGACAGCTGGGACTGTTCAGCCTGGAGACAAGAAGGCTCAAGTGGGAATTATATAAATTCCTGATGGAAAAGAATTTTGAAGTACCTTCTCCAATACCCTTTCAAAAAATATGATGTCCTTGTTAGTAAAAATTAAAAAAAAAAAAAAAAGTCTGCTCAGAAAACATGTATACTGGCCAGAAGGAAAATACAAATGTTAGCTATACACATACTGTGTTTCAGAACAAAAGTTAATGTAGGGTCAGTATAAGGCAGTTGTGAAACAATACACCAGCAGACCATGGAGAGTTTTATTAATTAACTGAATGTAGAAGTGGGGATTATCAATAAATTGATTATTATATAGGTTTTATGCATGTCCTAGTGCTATATCAAGGGCATGTCACTTGATGTTCCTCACACAGCTTGCTTTATAATACCTCTGTTAAAATGGGTGTAAAGAATTTCTTAGGACACAGAAACTTGCTCAAGTACTCTTTGTGTAAACTTCAGACTTAAAAAATACTCAATATGTGATGATGCTTACTGAGTTTGTTTTTTCAAATGTATGTCTTCTCATCTGTTATATATTTCCAAATTAGGAGAGAAAAAACCACCAAGGAACACAGGAAAAATGAAAAAAAATGTTCATAGATTTTACTAATTAAAAAGAAATCAAGTACAGAATTTTAGTTATATTCATATAAAAATTACTTTTGGATTTTTTCTCGGTGTTCTAATGTTCATGAAGTTCAATAAGAAGTAAATGATCTGAGATTTAGAATATAGGACAGTTAGCAACATCTGGAGGTATGAGTAACTGCTAGACGTTTTGCTTCTGATTCTTTGTCTTAACCAATAAAAAAAGCCATTTGATTTTAGAAATAAACATTCTATTAGATTACATTAGATTGGATTAATTCTATTTCCCTGTGCAAAGCTGTTGTGTGGAGAGCAATCAATAAAATAAAACTGGACTTTATGCTAGGCCTTGGCCTATCCCTTTACAGTAAAGCATAAGGGCATCTTAGGTAATAAACTTAATAAATACATGAGTACAAGAAATATAGAAATATTTCTATTCTCTATGCATAGAATGGAATTTCTTAAATGTTATGTACATGTGATAAGATCATCAAATGATACAAAACCAAGAATATGTTCCTATTAATTACCCTGTTGCTTGATTTCTTTCCTCTCCGGGATGCCTCAAAGCAATTTAACGTGTACCATTATTGATCTATGTCATCTGAAAATGCTGTCTTGTGAGCTTTTGAGCTCTCAGAGCATTCACCGTTAAATAAATAAATAAATATTTATTAAAGCCAGACAAGCTGAATAACTGTTTCTTGCTAGTTTTCCTAGGAGATAAACATGAACTTTGTCTAGACATGCTGATTGTAATCCATCAAGCAATGATTAAGGAGTAATACTCTTCATTATTCAGAGAGAATATTAAAGACATCCTTGAATTACAATTAGAATTCTTGAAACACAAATCATAGAGAGATGTAATTTTCTACATCTTTTCACTGAAATAGAAGTTTTGTAGGAAGACTTAGGTGAGAGATGTACAAGTTGACAGCATATTGTATTCTGCCTCAGAATTCAGCAAACATAAAATAAAACAATGTTGTTAGTACATTGCTCATTCTGTAAATAAATATAGCCTACAATAAAGAAAACATAAATATAATGTTAATCACGATAGAAAGCAAACTTATACTTATCTTCCAGTAGAGGAAATAGAGAATGCCTCTACATGTGGTATTGATTTTGAGTGTTTTCTCATTTACATTGGGATGTATAGTTAATTTTCTAAAGTCTATTTGAGAAGCACTCTTGTTTCTGATTCCTGATTATTTGAGGGTCAAATACATATGAGAATATATAGTACTTCATCTTAAATGAGAAGCTGCATGATCAGGTTGACTAAGATGTTAAGCAGACCAGCTGAAAACATGGAACTGATTTTTCTCTCAACTGTCATTTTGATTCCCTTGGAAAGTTCAATTAAATTTGGAGTTGTTTAAAAGCTTGTAAATAGATATTATGCAATATCCTTATATTTCAGTAGCAACATTGTTTCATACTCCCTGAAAAGCTTTTTCATTGCATTTTGGAGTGGCAGCTGAGTGGTGACTGTGAGTTAAGCCACTGTCAAGCCAGTAGCAAGGTCTTGAGCTTTAGGGTTCCTCTCATAAACATACTGAAAGGAACTTCTCTTATAGTAAAACATACTGAAGGTAACTTCTCATATAGTAAAGTCATATGTTTAAAGAAGTAGCAAATACATCCCTGCAGTTTGTGGATAACACTGAATTATGTGATCTTTACGTCAGGGAATGTAGACAAGGAGCATGTGATAACAGTGTGGTTAAATACTACAGTCCATCTAATCTTCTAATTTAATTGACTATCTGTAGCAAGACTGCCATCCACACTTCACAGAGGACAAGGACAGATTATGACCATGGCAAACACAATGAAAATGCACATTCTCGTCCATCTTTTGCCAGCCTTAGATTCTGTTTCCTTACACTCAGAATACTCAGACTATTTCAACATATTGGCTGCCTCCTCTTTTCCTATTTCCCGGTGTCCTTGTACTACACATCATTTCCCACAGAACAGGCAGCATTGATCCCTCTTTGGATTTTTCAAATGCTCTTCTTAACACGTTAGTGTTTTGTGTCCTTTAGTAAATTGCCCATTTCTCTAGGAAATTTATTGCAAATAGATTTCACATATTGTGGCTGAGTGTGCTCCCTTGTTCACAGCTGAATCACTACTCAAATAAGCTCTCCCATTCACTCCTAGAAAATACTAAAGGCATCTGATAACTTCTTAGGTGACTTAAACACTGCTGTATAACGTGCTTTACTATCACCTAGGGTATCTTTGTAGACCTGTTCTTTTTTTGAAAAGGAGGAGACCCATTCTTGGAGGATTGTTTCTGTTTAAAGATCTATGAACCAATGTGGATATATTTCCCAGGAATTAAAAAATAATCCAGCAAATCACCATTACTCTGACTTCCAGTGCTGCCAACCTAAGCTTCATTTCTTCTCTTGTAAGTTGTTAAAATGCGCATCAGAAAACGTAAACTTGTATTTCTCTCTGTGGTTGAAAAGAGCTGATTTAGTGAGCTGAGCAACAACTTTCCTGTTTCCAACACAATACATATGAAAAAAATAATCTACTGGTTTAATACTGATTTTTCTGAATTCCTAATGAACTTGGTCATTCTTATTTCTAAGAAATACATCACGACAAGTAAGTTTCTAGTTAGTCTATTTCTAGTGTATGCAATTTTCTTTTTTAACATATTAGCCAAAGAAAGATCATCTAAGGGAAAACTTTTTGTCCTAACCTGGCATGGTAGATGGTGTAACCATGACAGTATGGTGAATTTTCCACTGTGAGGGTATGAGTTACTCAAGGCAATTGAAAGTCCAGACAAAATGGAAATTGAAGGATGCCCCATCCCTGGATGTCTTCAAGGCCAGGCTGGATGAGGCTTGGAGCAACCTGGTGCAGTGAAATTTGTCCCTGCCCATGGCAGGGGGGTTGGAACTAGATGATCTTTCAGGTCCCTTCCAACCCAAACCATTCTGTGATTCTATGATTCTATGAAAATGGTGCACAGTTTACATATTTTACCTTGATCTCTGTGGGCTTGATATCACTAGAAAATGTGAACAGGCTCTACAAATGTCTCCAAGTATGTGTCTGTTTTAGAAGGTCTGCCCTTAAACTAATTTGGAGTTCCCATCAGGCTACAACATGTGACCTGCATAGCTGGCTTCCTCAGTATAATTTGTCATGCTCTTTATTGTTCCTCAAACCCATGATCATTCTTCTTCCCACCATATCATTTTTACAACCTGGAAGAGTCCCCAAACATTTTTGTTTTTTAGGATGCTGCCTGCCTGGCAAATACAACCTATGTCATCTTTCTACCTCAGTGACATACTGTTGTAGAGGAAACATACAGTTAACCACCTGTATGCAGAGTCTTCAGGTGTTAACTCCCTGCTGGGAGCGTCCTACCCCTGGGTTGGCTGCTCTACCACAGCCTCCCTGCTCAAGGTAACTGTATCCTTGCTCTACCTAAGAGCCTACTTGTAACCTCTATGTCTGTCCCAAAGACCCCCCAAGAGTTTTTGCTCTAAAGACGGTGAACAAGCGCATGGTCTTCAGGCAGTGCAATTATTGGAGAGGTCCTCCAACCTGTAGCCACATTCAGTGACATTACTTTTATGCTGACCTGCCCTCTGTACAGTCTGATTGGCTGGATTGTATTTCCAGGATCACACACAACTGTATCTTGGTTTTTTTTTTATAGATCATGATATGCATGATCATGTTATGTCGTGTGTTATATTATGCATGGATTGTGTTATGGATCACGCACTTAGCTTGTTATTAGCCACCTTTATCTAGACTATCAAACATGATTGAGATGACAATATAATGACTATGATGTTGTATTCTGTATTGCAGATTTCAATTTCTGAGCCTTTGTTGTCTTCACTATTTTTTGAACTACATTATGTACAGGAGAAAGTCTCAGAAACAGAAAAAAAGAGAGCTAAACTAGAATAAATCAAGCAGAAAAGTATATCTGTTCTTGTAAATGGAGAGTTTATTAAGATTTTTCGTTACAAAAATGAGATATAAATAGTCCTAGAATTAGCCACTGAAAGCAAAACAAAAAAAAAAAAAAGCTGTGTAGATCATAGGAGTGCGATTAGATTAGATCATATCCTCATTCTCTACATAAATGGACTTGCTTTTAGAAAATGTTGTTTACTATAAGAAACAATCTTAGGCCTCGTGAGTTTTTTTCATACCCTAAAAATGCTTATGTGTAAGTCCATTTAAATCACATGACCATTCCTCAAACTGCAAGGCAATGAAAGATTAATATGAATGAAGCCAACTTCCTGAGATTTTTTAGACTAATATATTTTAATGGTCAACCGTTATGTTCCTTGACCATGATTTCATTAAGAACAACCAGACCACTGAAGTTTCTTGAATTAATCTCTCCAAAATACTTAATACATTTCACACAAAATAATACAGTCTGAATTGCAAAATAGTAATTCATGAAAAAATTCCTCTTTTCACCCCATGCTTCCAACACTTATAAATTACTTACTCTTAAAAACCAACCAAACAAAACTCTGGATTCCATTATGGATTTCTCTTGCTTTAGTTTGTGGATGTTTACATAGAGGATATGGTAAGCATGAGAAGTAGAGGGTGATATTGCCTTTGCCATCTGTGTATAAAGAGAATGTCATAGATTCAGCTCTTAACTTACTATTTGAGAAAATGAAATAATCAAGATCAGTTTCCATAAATTCTGTGATTTTCTGTGATTTTCCTCTAAAACTCCAGTTTATGAACACACATCTTTACTGTGGACAGCAAACCTGAAGGTAATCAAAACACAAGACACGAGATCAGAAATGGGTGCTGTATAAATTAATTTCTCCCATTTATGATTCTATTTAAATAATCAAGAGTTGAATTAAAATTTCAGATTTTACTATTGGAGTCTTTTTGTCTGTTGATGAGAAACATTGAAATTTCCCAGTCATTTTAGAAACTTTAAGTACAGTTAGCAATCTTAGTCCTAAGTATATGACCCTGTGTTTGGTTATATTGATGCATATGCTTAGTAAGAGATTTATTAAGAAATTTATGTTGTTTGATACTGGTGGCCTGGTTTTATTATTTACTACCATAAATCGTATTATTTCCCAACTTGACCACAAACAACTCTATATAGTTTCCCCCAGATGGTTGCCAAAAAAATAATTAAGAATTAATCTTTCCTTAAAATTATTAACTTACTTTCTTTTACATTTATTTTTAGAGATGTGCTGGCCTGTTTTTAATTCATTTGCCATTTAATCCATGCCCCATTAATTTTATATTATATTAATTTTAGGTTGCAAGTAAAATTACATGGCTGTTGCAGCATATTAAATTAAAACTAAGTCTTTTATCAGCCACTTTAAAAATCTAAAAATAATCCCATTTTATGTTATTTTGACAAGATATGACTGATATCAATTAAATTATTATCCTACTTCAGTTTTTTAGTTAATTGAGCTTCATAACAACTGTTGCATCCTTTTGCCTATAACTGACGCTATGATGACAGGATTATAATTACTTGAGTCACTATGTAGCCTTTTAAAATATTGGAAGAAAATTAGCTTCCTTCAACTCCTCTGGAATTTCCTCAGTATTCCAAGATTTACTACAAATTAACATTACTTTCCAAAGATGATCTCTTTCAACTCTTTAAAATCTTAGTTGTAAAAGTTTAAGTTAATTATCTACTATTTGGAGGTGGGAAAGCACAGCAGCCCTAGGGAGTCCTTAAACTTTCCAAGAGTTCTTGCATTTAAAAAGTCCTGTGCATTAGTTATATATTTTTCCATTGGGGCTTTATTTTTAGAACTATTTCCATAATAGTTAGCAGTTAGCAAATGATTTCCTAATAAATTAGCCTTGCTTTTTAATTTCCGATTTTCTCCTTAATTTAGAATTTCTACTTAATTTAGTACAGATCTTAGCCGTAAATCATGGTGTTGGTGCATAATTTAGCTCTAATGTACCACATTGTTCACAGGTCCTTGACTCCTACAAAGAGTGCCCCTACTGAATGAACAGCAATAAACTTACAAACCAAGGCTGAGAGTTTTGTGGATTCTGCTTGTCCAACCTCACTGAACGACCCAATGATTTGCTGTAGCTCTACTGCCATTACCTTAATTTTCCACACAGCTGAAAAGATAACTTCAACCTCTAAGGTTGTCATTGGTTGTCTTGGGATGTCCATAGAAAAGATATTTCTCAGCAGATATAATCAATCTTTTTATTGCCACTTTTTTCTATTCTTTTCTTATTCCTTTTTTTCAGTAGTGGGCATGCATGGCAGGGAAGGTTCCCAAAACAGGAGCTATGGCATGCCTGGCTGAATATTCCATGGGGTGACTACATTGGCTGTACATCAGAAAAAGCAGATGAGCTATACAAACCGACCTACACCTGCAAAAAAATTTTAGGTTGAACATCACTGGTAATTATAGTGCTGGTCAAAAGTTGACCAGGGTTTCATTTTAAGCATATTTAAAGAGAAACAAAGCAAAACTCAAGAGTTTACTTGAAAATGGAAGAAATGTATTCTATAAAATTATACTGGGGAATAAAACAATGTAAAAAGAATTAGATGTACTTTTTAAGTTAGGATGTAGCTGCTAAGATTTTAGTTTTCATTCTATGCATCTGTTGTTATATGCTTGTTAAAAAATGAATTTATGTTTTTTTTCTTTTAATTCAGACAATGTAAAGTGTTTCCATCAAATTTATAACTTAAAAAAAAATTGTCACCATATGGAATATTTCCTGTGTTTTGTGCAGAGTGTCTAGGATTTGTAAGATTAATTACCATAAGTGTGGCCATGATAGAACAATACCATGGCCTTAATAATCAGATTTTAAATTCCTCTATATTATCAGTTAAATAAAGCTTTCGTTTCCACGGATGGTATTTTTAGGTCTCTTTTAGACGTAATATAAAATGATGGAAAATCCCAACTGATATACATATCTTTTGTTTTTCATATTCCTGGTTCTATATGTCCAAATAATGGAATTTCTACTGTGCATGGCATATGTCATTACTGATTCAATTTTTGGTAGTAATATTTTATCTTTTGAGGCTGATATATAACAGAGAACTCATTAGTCCAAAAAACAGATTTTCTAAAAAAGCTCTATCTGTATCTTTTATAGCTCAGATGATGCTTTCCCTGTGGCACATCCAATTGACACTGTATCTGATGATCTTTCAGGCTTCTGGAACACCTGACACTGTCACTTCAAGATACACGTTTTCCCTCTTACATCAAATAATGCATCACATAAGATAGGTAGGGTGGGAAAAAACAGTGCTGCGGAACTCCTACAGTTGCACTGCACTCGAAGGGGTGACTCCTAGACCGAGTGGTCTGTGATACTAGTATCTGCTACAGTGGAACAGATGTGTAGATGACACTACCCTGGACTCCTCCCCTCTCTCATCTTGCCGGCTTAAAAACTTCAATTTAGAGCACCATCAGTCCTTATAGAGAATGTTGCAAATTACTTGTCTGGCTGCTTGAAACTATATTCAGTTTCTTTAATTGTGTTTTTATCCAGTGGCTATGAAACATTTATGATTTTCTTGGGACAGAAAACGATTATATGACTCGTTTGGTACAGTTATGAGTAGTCTCTCAGGTATTTTCAATGTCTGAATTGGATTTTCTTGGAGATACAACAGATATTAAGAAGACATTAATTTTCTATAACTACTGGGCAATAGTGAGAACAAATGTGACAAGACCTGACATAAAAAAACTTCAGTTTTGGTAATGAGAAATGTCCCTGTACGATACATTGGAAGGTGAGGGAGACATCAACAAAAGAGTAAAAAAATGCATGTAAAGGTAGACTTTATTTTCCTGATCCTATTTAAGACAACCATAACCTATCCAATTATGTTTTGATATTTTTTTCCTCAGAACAGGGGAGATGTGGGATTCTTTCTTGACTGTAGGCATCTGAGATATATCACTAAGCTTAGGACTGGGAGATCCCAAGGAATATTAAATGTTCTATGCATTTAAGTATTCTTCCTGAAAATGACATAACAATTGTCACCCTCAGCCCAAAGGCAGAACATGTCTTCCCCTTCCCAGGGGAGAAGGAGGAAGGAGGACAAACCCATTGTATGTTCATTGGACTGACTGGTGTCACGCTTTCTTTAGCCAGAGATAAACAAAAGATTTGGGGCCTGATTCAAACAAAGCACACCCAGTTTGATGGAAAGACTCCTCACAGGCTCTCAATCAAACCTTTCATCTCCAGAATGATATGTAGGCTTCATTCAGCAGCACTAAATGCAATTTGAAAAAGAAAATAAATGGTTGATTCCACTAGGTGAGGACAACATTCTGGTAGTGTCTTGACCTTGACAGCATCAGTGGTGTCAAATCAGGCTGTACTGATGTATCACATTCTCCTTGACTTGAATTAGGCACAAGTGAATGGAGCAGGTAAGGTGTGATTAGCCGTATTACCAGACAAATCTGTTCTTATGAAGCGCTGACTGCAGTTTTCAGTCTTCTTTTTTTTTCTTTTTTTCTCCTTTTCTTTCTTTCTTTCTTTTACTTTTTCTTTTTTTTTCTAAAACAAGTAAGTAACTAAGCTCATATCTTGATCTGATAATTTAATATATAAAAAGGAAAGACAGGAGGAATTTTCCAAGTTCTATTCTATTTAGATGTGTAGAAGTAAAGAAACACCATTAAGACTGAAACAGCTGGAATCCTGTTATTTCTTTGAACTTCTGAGAGACAATTTTCTCCCAAGACTTTAAATTAAATATTGTAATTTCTCAAATTGTCAGAAGAAAAAAAAGCACAGGATCTCATTCATTGTGAAGTTGTCAATATGGTAGTTTTTCACATTTATATTTTTATTCTCATTATAGCAATTACATTCACAATATATATATTTGCTTTCTTGACATGTGCTGAGGTAACTGCATGACTACCTAATGAGTTTTGAGAAAACCTAAACATTTCAGGTTTTTTTTTTTTTTCTTTATGAGCTTTTATACATTCATTACAGTCTCACTGGTGCAGTTGTTTAACATAATGACAAACCTTTCTAAAGATTATTTTTCTAAAAACAGTTGATCTACTTAAAGTAATATGCTGCTGTCACTCTGATTCTGTTTATTTCTTTAATAATAATTGCACTTTTTATTGTACTTTTTTGCATGTAAATAGAATCTATTTTGAAGAAAAATGAACTCAAGTTTATTTTGGCAGAAAAACTGTATATGTAAATGTAATGACATACTTTACTGGTCAAGAAACAATCTCTTAGAAGTAATTACAGTGTTTCAGTGAAGCCACATTTCATCCTATCTGAGAGAAAAGGTTCACTCAATGAATGGATAATGAAGACAAGCAATAGACACAGAACCTTATGCTTTGTCAACGTGAATAGCTGCAGTTGTAAAAGGTGATGTAACATAAGAGGAAGAAGAAATTGCTATCCAAGCAGAAGGCAAAATTGTCCATTCCAAAGGCATCCAAAAGCCTGTGGGTTGGACCTGTGTAACTCCCAGTGAAGGATTAACAGAGAAATAAAGGAGTGCTGTTTATGGGCAAATCCATTATATATGTACATGCAAGGGAAGAAGGTGGAATATAAATAAAGATGTTCTTTCTCCACATCATATGCTGTCAGCAAAAATGTTGTGGCAAAAAGGATGTTTACTGTGATTTAGCAGCATCAGGAAGTAGGGGTTGACCCGATTATAGCAGCAAGTCTCAGGCCTCAGCACTTTTGTTAATCATGTAAAAGTTTAAAGATGACTTGAGAACTAAAATTTAAGCTTCAGAGTTTGAAAGCTCTGACTGGAGAGTATCTTGGCTGCAGGACTGGGACTGTGCATGAGAGTTGAGGAGGGACAAGCACCCAACTTACTGTTTAGAGCAAAGGCAGGATAAACAGGACTGGGAAAATGAGCTGTAGTGAGGCAGATGTGCAGTGGAGAGCTGAGATTCATATCTGGCCATGCAGCAGGGGAGACTGCTGAGCAGCCTTCTTGCTGGGGCTGGGGCTGGAATACCTACTGCTCCTGCCAACTGCCTGTCTGAGCAAGCCTCTTCTTCACTAAAGGAGTGGCACTGCTGCACAAGCTCCAGTGCAAATTTGCTGTTCAAATGAAGTAGCTTCTAATAAATGGATATCCATTTTATCCATATCTTTCTTTTTCTTTCCAGTTACACAGGCCAGAACTGGAATAATCGTAACTTTTTTTCCCAGGCTGATATTCAGGTATACACTGGCATATCAACATATGTCCTCAAATGTTCCTCAAACATTTACATAATTATTGCATTCTCAGGTAGGTGTTACTAGGGGGTGTAAATAGGAGAAAATGTGCTGAGAAAAATATTGCTTAAACATAGACCTGACTGTGCTAAGACAGAACTGAGCTAATCACTGCTCAACACTATTTTGTGCAGTGCTCCTACAATGATCACCTTATCTTGGAGCTTAAGATGTGACTACAACATTAGTAACATACAATTACATTATGGTAATAGCATCATTTTTATAATAGCTTTTAATCTATGATTTCATGTAAGAATTTCCAAGACACTTATTCCGTACAAAACCTTCACATCTGATTTTATGTACTGGGAACAAGGTATTTTCGGAGAGAGGCTCTTGGATTCATTTTCTTCCTGTTCAGACAGGGAGAGAAATTTTTTTACCACTTGAGCATTTAACCATATATTATCATGGTATCAGATGTACTTGGAATACTTGTAACTTGCTTGAAAGAGAACTAATTTATTTTTCTACTAAATGGAGTTTCCAGTTAATCACTTTTGCTGATCTACACCTCAATCTACCCAGACTTCTAACCTGTTTAGTCCTTTTTGACCTGGGCACGATATTGTTGCAGTAATTATTGTCCACATAATGTGAATTTCCAATTTTAAACATTTTCAAGCCATTGCATAAAGGTGACAGTAAGTCAGCATGGTGTGCCTGCCACTACCCACCTGAGCTAGAAGTCTTTATTTCTGAACAAGACAGCCCTGTGCTCCCAAACTGACTGGGGAAGGGTGTGTGATATTTATCTGGCATCTGAGGCAAGTGATGTTTTTACAGGGAATACTCTAATGCTCAACTTCATATTCTTTTAATCAATTCAGATGGTATTTTTCTGTGTCAGTGTATTCTAATGTGAAGGGATAATCTTTCATTTGTTATCTGTAAGAGAAAACACAACTGAATTATGGAATTTTAATGTTATATTATGAACATATATAGAAAGTCTTGCAAAAAATATAATCTGGAAAATCATTAGTGTGTAATTTAAAAAATGCACAAAATCACTGAGCAATATTGTTTTCATTCATTAGTATCCATGTATTGCAACTACACACATTTTTAAAAGCATGGAAGGACTAATTTTTCCACATGAGTGAATACTGAGAATTATGTGTAAATAACCTGGCAATGTGCCATAGTTATAAAATGACTGCAGCCCTGACATTTTACTGTACCTGCTTTTAGCATTCTGCTTATAGAAAACTGTAAACTTGTACAAAAGAAAGAGGAAGCTGACAGAATACTCTCAGTTATAGCTCTAAAGAAAAAATTACTTCAGGAAAGCCATTTTGGAAAACCATTTCAAAGGAACAGAGGAAGCACAAAAATGATAACTTTCTGCTCTGTGTTTTACAGTAAAACTGCCTACTATGTCATTCTGTCCAATCCTATTGGTTTGTTTGTGTATTTCTTAGACTGAGCCTATTTGTTCAATATGAAGCAGCAAAAAAAAAAAAAAAAAGGGAAAAGAATAAGCATAAATAAATGAATACTCCACCTTTAAAGAGCTGCCTTCTTTATGGGAATTTAGTTGCAGTCTTTAATGGAGAACAGAGCTGGAGGACACAGATCCATACTGCAGCTGAAACAGGAGCTGAAGTGAACCATTACTACTCAAAATTAATTTCTAGTAAGCTATCTCTCCACATGGTTCAAATTAGGTATTACATGAAGTTATAATCATGAACTTTACCACAAGACATGCGTATTGTTTTATTTTTCATTTTGTATTGTCAGTTGCAATATTTTTCTCTCTCTTTCTCTTTTTTGTCTCTCTCTCTCTGTATATGTGTGCATGCACACTCACACACAGTCTTCTGAAAGAATACTAGAACACAAGTAATGTCTAAATTATGTTAATATTTATTTATTACTTCTGCAATAATAGTGTTCAATAGGTCTACCCATATAGCTGAATATATAGGGCCATACACTGCAGAATCAGAATAAAATGCCTTTCTGTGCCTCCAAGACCTTAAGATGTAAGTAAATAACTTGTGATTCAAATATACTGGTGTTTGCTGAAAACAGCTAAGTATGACAGAGCACTTTGGACAATGTTCTTCCAGCTGAGATTTATACTTAAGGTAGGTTTTCAGGCAAAATCTCCCAATCACACAGATTGACAGATTAAATTAGAAGGAACATCTATGACCAGTTTAAATGGAATAGCTGAGAAACTGGAACAGAAATTAAATATCAAGTCAATACTAGGACATCTTCCATATATTTGTAAGGAAGATGTGGCTATTTACAGCTATGGAATATATAGAAAATTAGTTTAGGTTTGGCTGAGAATTAAAATGTATATGAACCTGACCAGGGAGACATGAACCTCCTGGGAAGCCTCAACTACATTTCGCAGTGCTACATCATGCACAGCACCAGTCACTGTTAATGGAGGACTAAGAACTACATAGTCTCCTTGAAAACCAGTTCTTGCCTACAATAGGATTAAAACCAGCTGCTATTTAGGAAGTTAGCTGTAATTTTAAGAGCAGTTCATAAAAACATGATAAGATCTTGAATGTGTTATAGAGAGCATTCAAAGTTTCATATTAAGATGAAGAAGGCAGTACCAGAGGGTAGAACATATCCAGTTCATCATAATTTAGCTTCTGATGCATTTAAATAAGATAAAAAGAGGTGTAATCAGATAAAAGAAGAAAGTATTCATTGACTGCACTTCTTAGAAGAATGTATTTTTTCCCTAATACATTCATACTCAACATAGGTGTTTTTAAGATACAAATGGAGGAAACATAAAAAATGGTTGTACAAAAGAGCATGTGTTTTATGGGACTTACACTAAAAAGGACCCAATGTATTTGCCTAATGCCATACTCTACACTGCTGTTACGATTATAATTTCCTAGATCACAGGTACTGAATTAAACACTTCTTTTCCGCAGCTGAGCGTTTGGAAACACACACTGTCTGACAGGGCCTAGGACTTTTTGTTTCAACAATACATGCTTTTTCTTCCCTGTGGTCTGAAGACATCATACAAGATCAAAAGAGAAGATGAGCTGCTTGATGGTTGCCTGTGTTTCTGGGTGGGTGACTTGCTTCCCGGCCTCCCTGGCAGCCCTTGGTGTTCAGAGCTCAACAACTGCAGGGGCGAATGATACAGAAATGGGACTGACTGATCCAGGAGCTGGGGAAGATGCTCATCGTGTTACCAAGGTCTTAACAAGAGGCAGGAGCAGATTTGACTCTGGTTAAAGTGCTTGAAGATTTCCAACTAACTCAGCCCAAGACGTAGCTTAAGGGACAGGCTGTGAGACCTCATTTCTCTTATATCAGCATTTTAGGCTCTGCTCCAGGTTAAGTGAAAGAGGCATCAGGTATTAGCCAATGATATTTAAATAATTTCTGTATAAATACATCCCTGTTTGAGACTTTAAGAGAATTTTTATTAAAAAAAAATAGCTGAAATGCTTATGGTGTGTTTAACTAAAAATTATGTTCTCCTTTTAGCTAAGCATTGTTCAGAAAGAGGCACACTAAAAAACAGAGAACAGAATCTTTAGGAAATAAATTTCATCTTGAATACCTAGTTTTTCATGCTGGTTTTTGAAGTGGCAAACACTTCATACTGTGCTTCAGCAATACATAAAACCATTCCTGTTGCATTCCAGAATGTACATACTACTCCAAAGCTAAACATGAATATAATTGGTAGCATGGTCAGATCTATCATTAGAGCATTTTTTTAAAAAATTTCTAAATACCCTTAAAATATGCAAATATTTAAGGTAAATATTTAAATTGAATAATTGATGTTTTGGATTCCAGGAAACATTCTCCAGGGGGTCAAAATAAGAGCAGAATTGGCTAAACATTTGTTTTTGTTTAGTTACAAACAGAAAACTTTTCCAAATCTGGTGTGTCAGCAATCTTCAAATCCTATTTCTATACCTGCAAGGGGAAAAAAAAAAAAAAAAAAAGAGAGACATAATTAAATTTATGTTTTGTTTGTTTGTTTTCTCTTAAGGAATTTTATTTTAAAGAATTGAATATATAAAACATATCTTGTTTTATAAATCTGGTCCCTTATTGTCTATTTTTTAGATGCTCATTAAAACAAATTCATCAATGCAAGCAGTTGCCCTCCACTTATTGAATGGAGATATCTCTGGGTGTTTTGCACATAACTGTTGAATACAAATATGTTATATAAATACATTTTCTTGTGATGTATTTATCCCTGATAGTAGTCAAGTCATCTTTGATTATTCCTCACTCAATGCAATAACCCAATAATTTGAGTTATCAGACTTTTTAGATGAAGAGAATGTATACTCTGGAGTCCATTGACTTCAAATAGAACCTTGCAAATTAAGCCTGAGACATAATGATGTATTCAGAAAGAATATAAATAGTAGCTTAGTCACCCCTCAGTGAATACCGTGAATAATTTAGCTTGTGCCTTTACTATTCACTACAGTGAATTTGACCTATATATTATCTCTCAGGTACCAATCAGAAAGAAAAATGTTGCTTTCATTATAGTTCATTATAGGCACTGTCATTCTATTTCTTACTCCACTTTAGAGGAGTAGTCAAAAGAAGACTAAGAGATTTCCAGAGTAGCCATTGATTTGTCAACATCACCTTTTCACTTTTTTTGTTGGTGATGAGCAGAATAGTCAGGAAAAATAGGCCATACTGGAAAAAAAAATTCCAAGTGACATCCTTAGCATACACATTATGATGATAATGTTTTTTCCTTCTTAGAAATATGATAACTTTTATAACCTTTTAGGAACATGCTACCTACTTCCCATTTTTATTTTTCTGAGGAACATTCCTCTTGTTTTTAATGATATATTAATTTAAAACTCAAACCTTATCCATTACACTTTTAATTCTGGACGTTGTAAACATGCACCCATAAGAATTTACTTGGCTGGAAATGAATGCAGCATTACGGAATGCAGAGCTGTTAACAGGAAAAGGGAAAAAATTAATAATTTGATATATTGGTTACAATTGCCGCAACAGTGTTGGAAAGAGCATCTTGAGTAGATTTGAATATAAAGGTAGATTTGCTGCCAAACGAATATGGCATATTAACTATTATCCAGAATTTTAATCTTAAAAAATATACACTGATGGGAAAACTAGGAAGAGACTATTGTTTATTTTGAAGGTTTTAAACTTTATTTTTTGATGTTATCGTAATTAATACTATTAATACTACAGTGATGTCATTGTATAATATGAGAGGATTTGCCAAGATTTGAATAATAATAATAACAACAGCAATAACAATAATGATAATAATAATGGAACCTGGGCTATTCCAGAAACTAAATTAATTCTAGGATATCTTTCCAAGGATTTTTTAACAGTACCATCATATATCTATTTCATTATTTGTATGTTGGATTTCTGTTTACATAATATTCTTCTTTATTTAGATCGTCTCCATGAATGAGGTCACAGGATCTTGTCTGCCCTTACTCAAAACAATAGTATAATAACATTTTGCAGAACTAGAGCTTCAAAATACTGTGGAAAAATAAACAAGTAGATAAATCTCCCAGCAAGTCCTAAAATACATTTTTTGAAAGGGTCAAGACCATTGTGGTTTAACCCCATCCAGCAACCAAGTACCACTCAGCTGCTCGCTGATCTCCCTCCTCCCCAGTGGGATGGGTAGGAGAATTGGAGGAAAAGACAAGGCAACTCATGAGTTAAGAACAATCTAATAATTGAAAGTATATGAAATAAAATAATGATACCAATAATACTAACAATACTAATATTACTAACATTACACCACATGCAATGAAAATAATGGGAAATGAAACAAATGATACAAATGCTCAACACTCACTGATTAACACCCATCCAATCCCTGAGTAGCCAGAGCCAGAGCTGAAGAGAGACCCGAAGGGCAAGAGCCTGAGAGAGAGAGCCTGAGAGACAGCCTCCCCCCTGGCCCAACCCCGGAGTTATATACTGAGCATGACATTTTGTGGCATGAAATACACCTTTGGTCAGTTTGGATCAGCTGTCCTGCCTGTGTCCCCTCCCAGCCTCTTGTACATAAGAAGCTGGGAACACGGGTGTAGTATCAGAAGCTGAAAAACAGTCTGTGAGTTGACATAAACTTTGCCTAGCAACAACTAAAAACATTAGTATGCTATCAATGTTTTCAGCACAGTCAAAACACAGCCTCATACCAGCTACTCATTATGTTTTGATTTTATCAGGATAATTTCCCTTGTTCTTTTGTTCTCCTTCAAGGTTCCACCTCTGAGACCTGGCTCTTAGGGTGAGAAAGGGTGGTCAAAACTAAGAAAATATTACAGTTCAGGAAATGGGGAAATGCTTGCTAATGACATTAGAATGTTTCTAAAGGTGCTAACTTTAGTCACCACAGAGTTGTGTTGTTCCAACCCCTGCCCCCCTCACAAAGGGGAAGATCGTTCAGAAGAATTTCAGCACATTGGACAGAGAAGTGGTCCCAGCTTCTTGGGCATGCATTGATAGGATGGAAAGCAATGAACACAAGTTGCAGCATGGCAATTCTGATGAGGTATAAGGGCATGTATTCCATTGTGAGTGTGGTGAAATACTAGAAAAGCTACTGTGGAATCTGCAGTCTCCATCCCTGGATATGTTCAAAACTTCACTGGACTGAGTCCTGTTTTGAGTAGGTGATTTAGACCAGCTGACCTCCATAGATCATAAATTATTCTATGTCTCTAAGAATCTCTGATTAACACTTGCTTAACTGATTGGCTAGATTTGTGTATATTGCAAATAAATAGATAATAGTTTGGCATATACTAGAATGAAGAGACTACAGCAGACCTGGAATAATCCTACTGATACTATGAAAGTTACATTGCAAAAGCACGTTATAATATTGCAATCAATCACATACTTGCTATCACAATCACATATTTGCTGTCAAACAAGCATATAGTTCTAAGCTGGTATCTTAACCAGCAAATTATGTTTTTTTTCTAATATAGTTATCTTTAAATATGTCTTTAAATTTATAATTTATGACTTTTAACATTTGACAATGCCACATTTCTATGGTTATTTCTTTGGGTTCTTTAAGACCTTTGAGGAATAAATGTAGCCATATTTATTACAAGAAAGAGTTCAAAACCTGAAACAGGAACCTAGAATGCTGAATAAAATGTCCTGAGGAAAATTCTGAAAGAAATGAGTTAAAGAGAAAGAATAACATATTGCAACTTTTCTTCTACCGATAATAAAAATAGCTAGCAAAAGAACAAGAAATCTGGAAAAGTAAAGCCCTTAGAAATGCAGAGTAAACCAGCCACATTCATGTGTATATCTCAAATGACTGGCAGGAACAGATGTACCTTTCTCAAATCAGAGAAAGGAGTAATGAGTTTTGTACAAGTATCTTTACCACAGATTAACAGTACGGGCTGAATCAACAAACCTGAACATGTGATCACCTATGCTGAAGGCTGGATTTTCATTAAATGACTTTTATCCTTTCTGTAGAACTGGCATGAGGAAATCTATTCAGCGGAAAAAAAGGTCATCTTCCCTCTCTAATTTCTGAAGTGGTAATGCTGGGGTGGATGAGAAATCTCCTGAAGACGAAGGTGAAGGCACTGGCAGAGGGTTACTTCATCAGAGTGGTTGTCACAATTCATTTTTCTCTATTCAGCTGTTCTACTTTTTTGATCTATAGCTGTTCAGGGCAGATGGTCTTGCTCCAGGCTTGGAATGTACATCCCGAAGAGGGTGTTGAGGCACTAGAACAGGTTGCTTAGAGAAGCTGTGGATGCCCCATCCCTGGGAGTGTTCAAGGCCAGCCTGGATGATGTTTTGAGCAACCTGGTCTAGTGGAGGGTGTCCGTTCCCATGCCAGGGGGGTTGGAACTAGATGGTCTTTAAAGTTCCTTCCAACCCAAACAATTCTATGATTCTATGAAACCTTAGCCCTCCCCCAAGTTATTTAACAAATATCTATTCATTTTCCTAAATCTCATTTAAAACATCCTCACTTTTGATCACATGATCATTACCTTCCCCAGGGCCAACTCACTCTTTACCTGTTTAGACTTTGGATTTTCTGTTCTCTTCTGTTATCCTGTAATTACCCCATGCACGTTTGGAGGTTATTATGGTCCCTGTCCCACTTCACTGCTCACTTTCACCACCATCACTTTATTAGCCAAGTTTAATATATTAACACAGAAAAAATCCAACAATCCAATATAGGAGTGAATTAATGTGTTATTGACCATCTCACTCATCGTGTTCGCAAAGTATTACACATTTGTATCCCTAGATGATTGCATAACATGTCCCCCTTATTTCCTGTAATATGCGTGGTTGGCTTTAGGATGATACCCAGAGAGTGAGAGATATCTTCCTTATAAAGTGCAACATCAGGCAGCCATCCTTGCTAATAATAGCAAAGAACGTTTCAGTAACAATTTTCACTGCTGAAGTGATTACATACTAAATACTAGTGGAAAAATGGGGGACAGATAAACTCAGTTACCACCCTCTGTGCTGTTAGTCATCAACGGACTTAGCATTCAAGGGCTATGATCCACAAACCATTACTGTGCTAATCACTCACATAAAAGTAATACACAACAGTAAAAAGTAAACATAAAAGCTGTTTTTGAGCTTAAAATGATAAGCACTCAAGAATTAAATAACATCAAGATTAAAAATGTCTGCACCTAATTTGCATCCAAACTCTTCTTTGTGAAAATGCATTATCATACTGTCTTTAATTACATGGTGATACGCTGCTTCTTCTGCAAGACTTTCATTAAGTGGAAATCTGATAAGCTGAGGAATCTTGCTTGTTTAGCAAACTTTCTTTAAGCAGAAAATCTCCACAAATAAAAGAAAACAAATTCTGAAAGTTTTCTATCATAAGTAGTTTAATTCTACAGAGGTTTTAAGTCCATTAAGATTTCAAGTGAAAGAAAGAAAAATAAAACAATTAAAAATCAATATAATTAAATTTATCTTGATACCAGTTCAGAAGAAGGGGTGTGTTCAGCGTGTTTCAGAATGAAAATTCATTTAGAAGTGAGCCTGGCAAACATAGTTCCTGAAAAGGTTATTTTTCTTGTAGAATGATACTTCTTCATAAATTTTCCCCATACTTAAAAATGTAAACAATACTTTGTCATGTTTGCACTCCTGGTGGTCTTGAAAAGAACGCCTGTTTCATATTTAAAGTGATACTATTTGCACTAAAAACCTGAAAGCCCACATCAGGAGACTCCCACTCACTTCACAGACCCTTTTGAAAGTTTTTAAAGAACTACATGTTAAGGTTACACCATGTTCATCAAGGGCCATTTTCTTCCTCACTACAAGCAGAACAAGTTCTGTCAGCATTATTAAAGGGTGTGGTAGGAAACATAATCAGACTGTGTAACCTTTTACCATAAGTTCCCAATGTGGTATGGTCAGTTTGAGCAAGAAATTTTCTAGTTGTTCTATGTCTAAACTCAGAGCACTGTCTTTTGCAGCTATGCAGTGGTCTTTACCGGTTTTGAAACAAATAATTACCTAATTTCCTTCAGAATCTGCTCGGGTGAGCGGACAGAAAGAAAAATATTCAATTACATGGTCACACAGGATCCAGCGAATTACAGACATACCCAGGCACCTCTACTGAAATCTTAAGGAGATGAATATAAGCATTCATGTGCACTTAGGTCATCTTTCTTAGGAGTTAAACTGGGTCTTGGGAGAATAACCTTTTTTTTTTTTCTTCAAGGAGATACTCTAGTGTGTTTTATTTTTTTCAGTTCTTTATAGTCATCTGGCACAATTAGTGTTATGCTTTAATAAGAAAATTACCATCTTCAAAAGTATGTTCTGAATCTCCTTGGGCTTTTAGATGTCCTAGCAATAAATTTAAAAATGTCATCATATACTCTGTTCTGTATTATTCTGTTCATTTTTATTCTGTATTAAAAATTGTGCAGATATTGCTTTGCTCAAAAAGGACCAAAGGTAAATCTAAACTCTCCTTAGGAGTTATACTAAGGCTACAGAAGAGCTGGTGGGGTTTGAAGCTGAAAAGTTCAAGTTTAAATCTTGCTGAATTAACTGAGTGTCCAGAGAAGGAAAGCCCATTTTTTTTTCACAATTACATGTATATTTATGTTAGAAATGCAAATTTTAAAATGTATTTCAGTTGGGAAAATAGAATATTTTTTTTGTTATTTAATCAACATTGTGAATCAATATTACATTTAAAGTATCAGTTCAAAATAAATGTTCCATTTTGACATCTAAAATTTTGTTTGAAATGAAATATCAAAATTTTACAGAGTTTTTATTGTGTCAAAGAAGTTCTTTCATATTATATAAAAGTATTTATAGGAAAGTATTGTATATTTCAGAAATTTGTTTCAAAACAGCCTGGTTTTTGAGACATGAAGTTTTGACACAATAAGAAAATATTGTCTTATTTATAACCAAGATGCAAGATTTTCTTGGTTATTTCTCTGTAAATAAGTATCATGTCCTCTTTTTATTTTTTTTTCAATTGTCTCAAATATAAGGTAAATTTTAAGTAAAATTAATATGTCAGTGAATACATGCAAAGAAAATTTTTATTCTCTTGTTGTGGTTTCTCATTTTCAACTGATGTGACACCAGTACTGAGCTGTCAACATCAGATACTATATCAATACTTCTGGCATCAGGAAAACAGACAATTATTCTGACACTTTCCACATGATAGTTATTCAGGCCACCTCATTGATCAATGAATTCTTTCCCTTTTGCTTGAGAAAAGAAAAAAAGTGTTGGAGAAAGAGAAAGCTTTAAATGTTTGACAGTACCTATTTTTCATTTCATAAACTGTTTCCAGAAAAGCTTTTACTTATTGCTTGTATTTTATTGCTACTGATATATGGGATTCTTCCACCATGAAACAAGATTGTAGCACTACAAAAAAGAAGCTTCTCCTTGGGTTATTAGTGACACTGGGACAAGAGATTGCTCAGTTACTTATACTTGAAGAAAAAGAATAACTGCAGTTTAGTGAAATCAACTGCTGGTGTGGTGCGTTGACCTTGGCTGGATGCCTGGTGCCCACCAAGCCATTCTATCACTCCCCACTTCAGAAGGACTGAGGGGAAGAAAATAAGATGGAAAAAATATTGTGAGTCAAAATGAAGGTAGTTTAATAAAGCAAAAGCAAAGGCTGTATGTGGAAGCAAAGGAAAACAAGATTTAATGTCTGCTTCCCATCAGCAGGTAATGTCCAGACACTTCCTATGAAGTAAGGCTTCAGTACATGTAGCAGCTACTCTGGAAGACAAATGTTGTAATAATGAAATCCCCTCTCACGCACTTTCTCTCAGCTTTTATTGCTGAG
>NW_010266256.1:0-9461 GCF_000690775.1 Eurypyga helias
TGCTAGCTGGAGTTAGACCATGACAAAGTCATAAAGACAGCATTACCCATTGTGTTCAAGACTCCTGGATGACACAAGGAAGGCTCTTCCTGCCAAACTAAGTGGGTACCAACCATACAGTGACCTCAGTAAAGAATCAACCCAAACCTACTCCTAGACATCACCAGTGTCTCTTTTACCAGCAAGAATTTTTTTGGCCCAGAACTTCAGTAGTTAACTCTGAAGTGGTTGTCTAAAAATCTGTTGATCTGGCAAACTTGCCAGTCAAAATGTAGAGGTATTTAGTATGCAAAGCGTGGATTCAGCATTGATTGCTGACCCATGACTCAGTTTCATATAGCCATACTGACTGAATTGTGCTCTACTAAGTGAACTGGAAACCTCCATAAAATTAAGTATTTATAAAGACATATGTATTCCCCAACTGCTTTGACACAGACTTAACAAACTGCCTGTCCATCACACAGCCAGACTCATTGGACTTGAGGCTGGAGGTTGTTCTGTTGCAGGACGTTGATGGGCTTCAGCAGTGTTCCTCAGCCACTGAAAGGAAGTCCCTGGGATGTGAGGTGCCTTGCTATTACCTTTCGGAAGGGTTAGCTCTGCTCGTTCCTGAGTATGTGTTCTGATGATACGAGGGGAGGAACAGGAAATTCACTCCTGTTTG
This sequence comes from Eurypyga helias, assembly GCF_000690775.1. NCBI lineage: Eukaryota > Metazoa > Chordata > Aves > Eurypygiformes > Eurypygidae > Eurypyga > Eurypyga helias. The sequence goes on from NW_010266256.1 coordinate 668, forward strand.
GTATCCTTACCAACACTCCCTTGTATGTCTTTGTGCTGCCGCCCAATGTAAAATTTCAATAATAGACTCTGATTCTTAGCATATTTGGAGAAAATGATTACATTTGGCATTATTTTTGTGTGTAACAAAAAGCAGTGCAAAGTCTGAGTCTAATTTTCAGAATGCCTGATGACAACCAACATTGTTCTAGAACGTTTAATGAGAGAATGGGAAATACTGAAAAATAATTTTTATGTAGCTGTGCATAATAAAATCCTTAGTAATGACTTGTCTGAAAGCACATTTGAAGAATCGAGATAGGAATAACAATAAACCCATATAAGCTAATGTGAAAATGTCGTCAGTGACCACGCTGATCAATGAAGCTTCAAGTGCTGTTCACATTACAGTGAATTAATGGATTTAATCAGAGTAACAGGAAACATTTTGCGGGAAAAACATCTTTCCTCAAATAGAACTCAGTAAAATACTACGATTTTTATTCTCTTTGTATTTTTTTTTTATTTGTGAGTTTACAGCTACTGTAATGTCAGTTGATGAGGTTCATGGTTTTCTGGATGTTATATGATAAACTCATAAAACTCTTTACAATTAGAAGGGGAAATAAATGTTTGTAAATTCTGGTTTTATTTTGGGCAAAATTCAGAAATAATAGATAGCAAAAAGAGGAGTGTCCAAATTCAGAATAGTGGCCAGACTCCACACTTGGATGTGGGTACGCTTTTTTTTCTGATTCTCCTCCAGCTTCTGTGTGTCACTCCCTAAACACTTTCTTGAAGAACAGATTTATCCCAAGCCCGTTTACAGCTGAAATGATGCGCAGAATGGTCAGCTAAGCTGGCAGGTCTCGGGGGTGTAACCTTCTCACCCAGCACTGCTGGGAAGAGAAAGTAGTATGTTCTCATCACTTGAGCTTATATCCATCCATCCAGCGCGGTCAAAACCCACCGAAGCTGCAGGGTCTGAGGTTCGCGGTGCTGTGCGGTTTTAACACTGAATTTGAAATTATTCTTGTAGATGTCACAGTAAAACTTACTGTGCTCTAGTGATTTACACTGACGTCAGTGTACAGTAGCAGTCGATTTATTTAAATTCTCTGGGTCCACTGTCTCCAGCAGTGGAGATAAAAGGCATCACAACATCCCTTGGTATCAAAGGCTGCAATCCCACCTTCTCTGTCCCTCTGCTGTCACTTGATAGCCCCTCCTTGTCCATTCTGGGTTTCTGTCCTGCTTCAAGCAAAGGTGCTGACAAAGGGAGAGCATCTTTTGTGTTTCTATGCTGTTCTTTCTCTGGATAGGAGAGTTGTTTTCCTCCTTATGTTTCAGGCTCTCCCTGTGGGCCCTGAAAGAAATACTTAGCAATTTAAAAGAATGGCTGAATTCCATGGGACCAATGCATCTCCTTCCAAAGAGAATATGGATGATAATGAGGTTCAGTGGAGACTTGCTTTAAAAACGCCATGCCTTTTCAATATTTTTATATCTTGACGTTTTGCCCCCAGTTCTGCAAAGGCAAATGTGCTCAGCTTTACAGGTATTACTAGTCCTGTTGTCAGATCCTTTCGGTGGCACAAACAGTAATAGAAAGCGATGCCTAGGCTCAAAATGTTGTCAGGAAGCTGGGAAGCTCTCTTCCTGCTCCGTGTAATCTTCAAGGAGCAGACTCAAACGAGGAACAAGACTGCTGTGCATTGAGTCCAGGTCATCTCAGCTGCCAGCTGTCTTGTGCAGCAGAACTTCAAGTCTTGTTGTGGTCACAGGTAGGAATGGGCTTGAATAGTAATAGGAGCTTTGTCCTGGCCATAGTCCAGCCACTGCAGTGGGAATGAGAGATTTCAGGGGGTCAGCTGAGAAAAAAAATAGTCTTTGTCTTCACATGGGTCTTCTCTGTGAACTCGTCCTCAAAACACCTTACGAGTGCTCATAAACCTCTTTTGAATTAAGTACGTTCCCTTAAATTCCCATAATTAGTAAACTACATTTGAAGGTACAAAGCAGATAAAATGTGTGGAACCCTGCTGTGGTTGTAGGAAATTGGGAATACTAGAGAAGGCTGGCATAGCATGTCTGCACTCTGTGATGATAACAGAAAATGCCTCAGGAGTGTATGGTATCAGCAGGATCCAGAAGAGGTACAGTATCTGTGTGTGTGGCAGAGGCGGGAGAAGTCCTTCTATACCCTGAAACTGAGGCTGAGCATCAGCATTTTTTTCCTCCCAAATCACTATTTCATCGTGAACTTGAGCACCAGCTGGAGAGCTCTTTGCTCTGCGATTGCTGCCTCTTGAGTTGAAATACCTTCTTTTCTTCATACTTTTAATTCCAAAGTGTAAATTGGGGAGTTCTTCAAAACGAAAAGATAGAACTGCCTTTATTTTAATGATCATGTCTGCTGTTCACTGGAGTCTTGGGCTTTGTTCCTGTTTAGGATAAGGCGTTAACAGCTGGGAGGGTGGTGAGTGGATTTCTTGTTCAGTCTCATTAGAACAAATCTGAATGAAGAGCCGAGCTCAGGCCTGTTCCCAGCCTGTCTTGTTCCTGTCCAGTAACCTTTCAACTCCCGTGGATAAAAGTAGTTACGTTTATGACTATAAATACAGGGTGTGGATGTGGGCGTGTGTTTAACATGGCTGTGGTAAAAGTTAACTCGACACCTGACACCGGGGCAGAACCTGCCCTGCACAATCCTAATTACTAATTGATGACTAAGCATCTAACCCGACTTTCAGCTTCCAGCTCAAGTGTTCTAGCAGTGAAAAAATCCTTGTGCTTGTTTGGAAAAGAAAAAAAAAAAATAGACAATCTGTCAATGATTGGAGATGTCAGCATGGAAACTTGTAATGACAGAATGGCTATGTTTGATTATTAACAGTGAATTTATTTTAATTTTGAGATTAAAAATTCCTAAAATATTTTGAGCACAGCTGCATATTTATACTCTGTTAAGTTCTGTCCTTATTTCCTTATTTATGAAGGGAATAGCAAGCAAATTGTTGAACCTGAAGGAGCTAAGTGTTGCATCCTCATGGCAATTAATTGATGTTAAGGAATCCGATGGTGTTCTGTTTCTCAGGCTCTTAAGTGGAAGAACCAGGGATAAAACTATTGTATTGCCTAACCTGTGCTGGAGACCCCGTGTCCTCTCTTGCTTCTTTCCAGGAAGGCTGAGACATGGTAGAGAAGTTTTAGCTGAAACAGGGCTAAACAGGGTTGGGTTTATATGTGCTTATTTGCAATAAAGAAGAGTGCAACAAGTGCAGCACTGCTGATTATGACACAGTCGTGGTTATGAAAAATAATAATGATGCCATATAAAATTAATAAATTATCTAATAATGATGAGCACACTATAAAGTGCAGACGGTTTCTCAGGAATGTTGTATGTTTGGAAAGTGGGGTTTTATAGTGCAGTGGTTGATACTAGAGTCTTGTGACTGTGTTATGCAGTATGTAAAAGAAATAAGCAGGGTGCTAAATGCAAGATACTTGGCCCTTCACTGTGTACAGAAAACAGTAACCCAGTAACTGGCAATAATAAGTAATTAGCCATCCCCTTAGACTTCCTTCTTTTTCTAAAAGCAAGATCTTTACAGATTTACTTCTCTTATAATACCTTCTTTTCCTTCCCTCAAAAGACTTTCGATTTGCATGATTAATATGTTCCTTGCATGCCGTGAAGAGGGATTTCTTCTTCACTCTGATATCCATGCTGACTCTCCATCATTTGTTCTCCAAACTAACATAAGGACTACTTATGTTTGCAACAAGAAGAAATCATGCTGGTTTTGAGTGTGGTTTTCTTGCTGACATTTTAGAAACTGTTTCAGGCTCTCCTTAATATTTAGACTAACCAATATGTTTGCTTTTTGTGGTGCTGCTACTGACATTTCCTAAGGGAACTGCTGAAGATGTTAACAACTTTCCAGCACAGGCATGCTGTAATGGAATAGTTCTTTGCTTGTGGCCCTGACACAAATTCTTCCTAACTGATGTTTTTGCTGAAAGTAATGTGATTGTGGTAACTTATGTGTGTCGGGGTAAATGTGAATCATTCCTGGCTATTTTGGCGAGCATAAATGTCTGCTAAACTCCTTAGTGTTTTGCTTCTTGTAGATATAACAGGGAGAAGGTGCCAATTTGTTGTGTGCATCAGAGCCCCTGTGCTGCACAAACAACTGCAGTGCAGAGTGGGAAGAACGTTCCCAAGGAGCACTGGTAATTCCTAGGCCTGACAGCCGGGAGAGCTTGTACCTCAGCCAACAGATATTGGTCAGTTAGAGGCTTGGCTAATTTTGAAGCCAGTAGCCATGAAAAACAATGACATAGCAGAACTAGCCCTTATGTCTGTAGTGTATGCCCCAAGGGCACCGTAGGTTAGACACACACTGGTGCTATTGTGAGTTTGCTTTTTCAAGCCATGCATTTGAACCTGTGCACTGCCGTATCTTTAATATCTGGTGAGTACAAACAGTGCATAATTACATTAGCAATTACTCCAGGACTATCCACCTAGAGAATTTATTTAACATTTTCTGTATGAAAGTTTTGAAGACTCTTCAAGCAGGTTTGGTTTTGTTCTGGAATCCCCAGTTAGAAGTACGAAGCTCTTCTATGCAACCAGCCGTTTTAGCCTGTGGTCTGTATTCGAAATACCCACAGTGTTACCTACAACAATCAGCTATAGCTTGCAGTCTTTTAGCAATACAAAAGTACCTTTTCTGACTGGTCACCATGTATTACAGCTATGGAACACATTTTCCTCAAAATACATAGATGTTTTAAAATCTTTTCAATTGAAAAACATTTCTGTTTCTGGGTTTATCCTAACCTCAGCTGTTACAGCCTCTGCATTTTCAATGAAATTGTAGAGAAACTAGTTTGCAAGTCATGCAGCAGCATTTTAGCCATGTTGTTTGTTCCATTTCCGAGCCCTTTGGCGGCAGCTTGGGGAGAGACAGTCTTTGTTGGTCTGTGGCTGCTTCCCTGCCTTGAAAAAGAACAAGAACTGTCAGGAAGAAAGATACTCATCCTAAGGGTAGACTCCAGTTACATTAAATAGAATAGCAGCCACTTGGAGATAGGACTGGAAGGCAGCCAAAAGGACACTGTGAAATTTTTCAATAGTCTGTCCCTATGCCTGTCTTCCCGTGATCAACAGAGAATGTAATTTCAACCTTCAAACTATTCACTGCCACCAAAGGGAATGGGAATTGAATGCTGTTCCGGCTCTGTTTTAAAGAGCATTGTAAGCTAGATGAGAAGATACTCTTCTCTCAAATGTGCGTGTTGTTCTACTGTTAGCAGTAGATCATTGCAGATACTACTACTTACTGGTTTAAGTAAATTGTCCTTTTGACTGCCTTGTATATGTTTCATAAGGAAAAAATTTGGCCTTGACCAGTGGATAGAACATAATTTCAGTGGGTGTTTTCATTAAGGATTGCTCAGCTGGTCCTTGCTGCTTGTAACATTAGCTGGAGGCGGTCAGACTGGAATCGCCAAGTGAAATCATGTTTTGAGGCATTAGGGTAGTGTGGAGATCAACCAGCTTTCCTTGTAATGTCTCCAAAAGGGTTTAATTATACGCAGTAACTTCTTGGTGAAAATCTCTCAGATTTATGTACGTAAAGGCAGATGGCTCATGACTTACGGGAAGATTATGACAGCCTCATGAATCTCCAGCAATTTCAGGCATATTTGCAGTAATGTCTTTTCCTTCCTTGCGGGAGATCCCTGTAGCCTCTTGTCATTGTACGTGAGGTGTAACCCATTGGAGCTGGAGGTTCATCTCAGCTGAAGCAAGGTCAGAACCACGTCTGCGGTCACTTGGTGTCAGGCACTGCTGTTACCTCCCCAGTGGGATCTCTACATGTGTGTTGAGGGGGAGGAGGAGCTGAGCACTTTTTAATTTTAAAACATTGCATTTTAGTGAAAATGGTGACATGAGGATATATAAAATATAAAATGTCGCATTACCTAGAGCGTTCCTTAATAAAAATCTAATTCCTGGAGTGAAATATTTAGGATCTCCTCTGTTAAATTATGTGTATTCTCATATATGTGCAGTGCAGTGTTTGTGTTCTCTTTCCTGGTGAAATGTAGAGCTTTATTTGTCATGCCGTTTAAAAAAAAAATACCCTGCCCTTCCTTCTGCACATAATGTTAGTGAAATAGTTGCTTCAGTAAATAGGAAAGCGAAGAGGTGGGAAATGCCCTCTGTGACTATGTTTTGGATGTAAGGAAGTAAAGATGACATTCAGCATCAGAAAGATGAGCTGTAGGATTCAGGAATTGAAAATCATAGGTACAATAGGTATATGTACAGGTTCAGTTACCACTGAATAGCGATTTCTCAAAGCTTTTCATGTCCTTTATTCTCAGCTTCCCACAGAGCAACCTGCTCTGTTTTGCAGGTAGGTGTCAAAGTACAGGGGAGGTAAATGATCTGCCCAAAGCCCTGCGGTGCCAGCCATGGACAATCCCTGGAAGTGTCACTAAGTATGGCACTTACTATGAGATATACGGGGTGTTGCACAAATGTAGATCCTTGTCTGAAGTCCCCAGCGACCACAGCTAGTAATTATGAAGAGCAGCAGTTACCACTGTGAGTAGTCCATTACCTTCAGCAGAAACTGCGTTGGTGCGTTCAAGAGTAAAATAACGTCCTTCTCTGTTTTCATTAAGTGTAGGTAGGGCTGCATTCTGCGGTGCTAAAAATCTGGATTTATGACATGACGGCAGCTAAAGTGCTCTTCAGGCCAGATAGTTTTACCCAATAAGATTTTTAAGATGTTTGGCAGATAGATGTGAAAGAGCCATTTAATAGCCACCGTTAAATTCGGTATTTGGGAAAATGCACTAGAATCTGGCTCTCTGGCTCAGATTTCTCTCTCTCGCTGTGCTTGTGCAGAGTCTGTCGCTTCTAAAGACCATATCTATGAGATGAAAATGCTGACAGATGCGTTCTGCAACGTGGATGGCGTGGGACTCCTGCACTTCAAGTGGGCATTGCTGTTAGCTGTGTCCATCCTGGGAGCCCCTTGGGAAGACAGGGCATCGTTCAGCCAGAGCTGTCTCTTACACCTCAGCATTACCCAGGCCTGCCAGATGCTGGTTACTTCCCAATCTGTTTGTCGTGAAACATCCATAACATTTTCTGTTACAACTCCTTTCTGAAAACATCGAGTTGGCTATAAATACTCTGCCTTTTTTTCCCCCCCCCCCCCCTCTGTGCAAATTATGGTAAATAAGTGAGGACTGAGAAGAAGACAATGAATGAAGGAAGGAGACAAACAAAAGAGAGGTGAAAGGAGTGGGGGGAGCATGAGAAAGTGAATGAAAACAAGGGGCAGAGTTGAGAAAAATGAACTTACATATGTGTACGCATTTTGATGGTTCTAGGAAGACGAATAGGAAAGAGGTAGCACAACAGAAATTGCAGTGTTTTAAATATGGGAAAAATATTCCAGGTGTCTTACATCATAGTAATAATTTTCGTTTCCTCTGAAGTATTTAAGTCCAAAAAATCAAAATGAAGCAAAAGTAGAGAAAGGAAAACTGAATAGTGGGGCACGAAGTGAAGGAGAAGGTGATCAGAGGAGGAAGAAGAGCAGAGAGGGAAGTGAGGCTTAACCTCACTTTGCTCTCATCTCATCTTATGCTCCAGGTCAATATTTAGTGCCCAGAACACTTTCAGACTGCCTCTCCTACTATTGTCTTTGCTTTTTTTTTTTAAGAAGACAAATGCTTTCTTAAATCATGTTATGTTTTTCAGTCTTTTTGATGTATGATTCAAAATACGGTAGTTAGGAGGAACACAAACAAAAGCTCTAACAGAACTCCTGTAGTGCAAGTCTTGTTGTGGAGCTGGCATAATGCCCTTTCCATGTGATTCTCTTGGGCTTTATTTTTCCAATGAATTTTCTGTTTTTCAGTTTTACATCTAACATTGTTACGTTTATAACACGGTGAAGAAGATGATAGAGTAATTGAAAGAAAACATCTTTCAGTTTCTTTGTGTATCATGTTTATTGTTTTCAGCCAAAAAATGCACCTAAGCATCGATTTTCTTGAGTATGAAGGTAGCCCAGCTTAGGGTGATAGCGCTAATTCTGAAGAAAGTAGTTTTGTAATTAGCCTTACAAGGAAGTTTCTTGATTAACATTTGCACTTTGTTTTGTTATAGGCAATAAGTGGATGCAGTGCTTCCAAGGGTTAGAATTACCAAGCCTGTATCTGGGATGACACTTAGGGAATCATCCTGCTAGATATTTCTTCATATGGCATTATCTGGGAAAAGCAGGAGTTAAGGAGCATCCAGAGTTGCTTAGCACCTGACAGGATAAAGCTGTATAAAATTGCTGCTTCCTATCTCCAGCTTCTGAATCCGTTTCCACTGACATTTTGAATCATTTTCTAACATGGTAGCTAGATAATGCTTATCCTTGATTCAGTGAGAATGTTCTTTCCTAAAGTGAAACTTTAAATGTATATTCTCAAAACCGTGTCTGGTTTTTTCCTATGAGCATGAGATTAATCTTCCTGCAAAGTTTCTCCTGTTCTTAAATTTCTCTCCACTCTGTGGCCATTTTTTTGCATTAATGACAACGTTACAGTTTTTTGTGGTTCAAAGTAAGTGATATTTGGCGTAGAATGGAACAAAAATTCAGTGTGAATGAGTTGATTTGATAATATGCCCAAAAAATAATCAGTTATTTCATTAGAAGCATGTTTTCTGTATTCCTAGAGACTGTATAATTTCAGTCAGTAGTGTTGAGAACAGAAGATAGAAT
>NW_010266257.1:0-8761 GCF_000690775.1 Eurypyga helias
CTTGTTGGTGAACTTGGCAGTGCTGCATTAACTGTTGGACTTGATGATCTTAAAGGTCTTTTCCAACCTAAATGATCTTATGATCTTGTTTTAAATATACCTGTTCCACAGAGAGGCTTCAAGTTAAGGTTTTGCTACTTTTCAGTTTTTCTTAGGAAGAAGATGTAATTTATCTGACTGGGAAAGCGTAATCAGCAAAGGAATAATGTCGGAGAACTGAACTATGGTCTTCCATGTTGTTGTTGATTGTGTGTCTGTGGAGGAGGAGCCTTGGGTAAGGTCAGGCCATGTGCACGGTGTTTTTCCCAACCATGTGTTGTGATGGTGGAAGTGAAATCCAGATGTAAGGTCTGGGTGAGAAAGCTGCAGTGGCTCTGGGTGGCTGAGTGGCCAGGAGTGCTTGTAAATGGATACAAGAATATTGCCTTCTTGGCCCTGAACTTTTGTAGAAGGGGAAGCAGCAGCGAAACTGTGACAGGGCTTGTTCCCAGCAGTCGTGATAATAGTAGGACCCAGTCCTGCAGAGTCCATGCAAACTGCTTGGCTTCTGGACTCTACGCCAATTTAGGACTCGAGTTTGCGCTACCTGCTGTAACGACAGTCAAACAAAGGTTCCTTTACAGAGCATGCAGCTTGCAGGGAAGGAAATGAAGGGCCTCTCCTGGCTCTTCTTGAGCTGAATGGGGCTGCTGTGGTGAAAGCTTCCCCCTCTTTTCTCCATCCCTCCCAAACCGTGGATGTATGCAGAGAGGAACTTATCAGTGAAAAACTTGTGCTGGCTTGTTCTGTGGCTTGGGAAGTGGAGAAGGTTTTACAGCTGGGATGACATTTCTGTGCTTGTGTGAAAGCAGCTGTGTAGCTTTAAGAGCCGGTGAGCCCCAAGTGTCTTATTTTTTACATACATCGTAAATAAAACTTCAAAGCTTTGAGTGAGGAAGGGGGATGAGAGCACATTCTCCCATTCACTGGAAACGTTTTTGCCTGCCAGAACCATTTAGTGAATCTGCTAAACAGCTTTGTTAAGGTGTTTATCCCACCCTGACAGTTCATAGCTGTGGGCATTCAGGGGTATAGAGACGAATTCAGGCTATGCCAAGCGTACAGGACAATGTTGCTGAGCCCGACACAATGTAGTGGCTCATCTGCATAATCCCTCCATCCTGCTTGAGATGGAGGAGAACGGGAAAGCGGTAGATACTATATGTCAACCCTGACAGCTTTATTAAAACTGGAGTGTCTGTTCTTCTGGTCTTGCTCCTTTCTCCTTGCCAGCATTCAGCCTGTATGGAGAGGGCTGCGTTGCCCTATTTGGGGAGTTTGGAAAAAGCTGGAGGGCTGGGAATGATGCAGGGATTTCTCTTTATAATTCTCCCTTGCTGTATGTGAAGATGCTGCAGGTTGTCTTTGTCACTCCGCAGATAATGACATTCAGGAGAGAAGGTATGGCTGCGTGGGTTGGCCTGTGTAAGGTAGAGTGCAGGGGAAGCCAAGGGCAGGTTTCCAAATCCCCCAGTTCTTATTTAGGCATGTCCATGAGGTTGGCTGGATTTTCAGCAGGCTACTGCTCTCAGCAGGAGTTGCTGGGTGGAGAGCCCTTCTGAAGATTTGTCTTCTCTAAAAGATTGCTTTCAGCACCCTGTGAATAATCTGTTCTGTTGGAGTGTAAATAATATCTCTAATATTTCCTTTTTGGCTTTTGTGGAATATTGTAGAATTTTTTTTCTCTGAAAAAGCAAAGAGAGGCTATCTTTATTTATTGGAGTTGAGAGAATAATTTGCAATGAATAATTTATTCAGGGAATCAAGTCTTTTCCTGCTTGCAAAATTCTCTGCTCTTCAATTACTTATTCAAATGCATGTGATAATTTTTTTTTTTTTTACTGATTTTCTCTCTTCTCCTCCACCACCACTCACCCCTTCTCGTGGAGTTGGGACAAGTTCAGTTTGGGACCTTGGAGCTCAAAAATGTTGCATAGTGTGGCGGCAGCTCCTTGGTCAGGTGAAGACATGTCTGTCACGCAGACATTTCAAATTGTATTGATTCTAATAAGCATTTGGGGCCATATAGGTCAATTGTTCGTGGCTTGCAGAAAGTACTTCCAGAAGGGAGAATGGAACAATTTACTGAACAATTTCTATGACTGAGCACTGACATCAAAACATGTTCAAATGTCAGACTACTGTATTTTGTGTGAAGCTGCCATATAAGCAGCGATGTAGGAGAAAGGCAAAAAAGAAATGAGGAAAAAGGTCTCAGACCTCCGATTCTCAATTTATTGCAGGGTTCAGTTAAACCATTTGCCTGACAACTAGTTATGTCATTAGCCCATATGGATCCTCACAGCCTAGGGTTCCCTAAGTTTTCTTGTAGGAAACTTCTTAACAGGTGGGATACCAGATGATAAACCTCGGGATGCTCATCTGCTGTGCAATGTCGTGTCCATTAAGCACAATTTTTATAAAAGGCCATTGAGAGCTGCGCAGCACCTGAATGTAGACAGTAAGTGGCTCTTTTCTTTTGGAGGCATGTGCCTTCCTGCTGTAGCTGAACATCCAAATCAAGGCCTGCAGGAACCCTTACCCATACTATTACCAGCCTGCTGCATGGTTTGTTTGATTTGTGTAGTTTCTCTGATTATGTGGATTGTAAAGCCTTCACAGCAGCGACTCTCCCTGTCAAGTAAATCTGCAGTGGGCAGAGCAATGGGATGGAGAGCCTCCTGTGCCCTCGATGGCATGAGAGCAGATGTGGTCCTGTGCACTTCAGGGAGCAGGGTCAGGCTTCACAATACTCCCAGCTCCTTTAATTTCACTGGGCTGCATAGGGTGTGAAGTGCAAAGTCTGTAGTAGCAGAATTAGTCGAAAGACTGAGATGAGACGCTCTGTAGAGATAATTCACACCTCTTCCTGTAGTTGGCAAAAGGGACGTGTCTGTCAGATGCTGACATGGAACCAGCAGCCCAGCTGACATGTTCTGGGGTACCCTCTGACAGTCTGAACAGTTGAATAATTTTGGCACCTAAATTAAATGCTTAAAATGAGATGGTGTGAGATTCCAAGATGGCTTGGAATTTCAAGCCACGTGGTTAGGGATGCAACCCGCCTTTCTTTCCCAGTCAGTAGAATAGCTATGGTGTGAAGGCTTTTAAGAAGTAACTGAGTTGTGGCCATGCAAAGAGCGAGCTACGTGACACTTACCGACAGGCTCTGTCTGAACTCGTGTGTCATCAGCACAGCGTTGTCCCAAATTGCGAGGCACCTATGCAACTAATGTTGGCACCGTGTCTCTAGCACAGGTGAAAATTAAATTAAGCAGAGTGTAAAGGCTCTGTGGACACCTGGAGGACACCTTAAATTTGTTTAAATTTTTAAACAAAATTTAAACCTTGCGGAGGTTAGGTGAAGGTTAATTTTCTTTAACGTTCTTTTGTCTGCTTGAGCCAGTTCCCTGTTCTAGCCTGTCTGTGCTGTCTTACTGCTGGCAGCAAGATTAGTACTTCTGAGGATTGCTCTCCTCCAAGGGCCATTTCTGGCACTGCAGGGATGGTGTCTATGAACTGAGAAAGTCTCTCAATAATCTGCGTTTACCGCAGCACCTCTGGACCTGCAATGCTTTTCCTGACTAGAAAAATCTTTGTGAGAGAAACTAAATAATGAACTTTATCCAAGCATTTTCCATGAATTAATGCTAACTAAATCAATACCAAGCCTAGCCTGCTACTCTTAGCTTATTTCCTTCTCTCTCCACACGTGAGCAAATGCTGGCACACATGCTAACTGCACAAATAGCACAGACCAGTGGAGGGTGTCCCTAGGGCAAATGCCACAAGCAGCTGGTCATTGTGGCCATCAGTGAGTTTTGGGACCAGGCTTGTAGTGAGAGAAGAGCATGACAAGGGCATTCTGGAAGATGCTGGTTCAGATGATGCGTTTCACCATGTTCTATGTATCCATAATTCCCAAAACCACCTGCCCTTTAACTTCCCTTTTTAAATTGTTACAAATTATTTGACTTGAAGAACTGTGTACAAGAGGAGACAGAATAAATTGCTTTAAGCAAAGCATCCCATGTTGCTCTTAAATTGCCTCTTGAATTCTGGGTTGTGACTGGCTGGTATCAAAACCCTTCATGTGCTTAGCTAGTTAGAACAAATCCCGTGGAGGTTGAAGCAGTGGCTTGTGTCTGCCCAAAAGACTGTGCTCATGCCTCTTAGCCAGACCAGACTCCATGCCTGTGTACTGAGGGTGTTAGTCCTTCCTTACATTCCAGTAGAACAATTAAAGGCCTTTCTCACATGAGAATGTTTTGATTTGGAAGTGTTGAGGCTCCTGTAAGAGAGAAATGTTGTTGATTTATGTGGTGGTGTAATCCCAGCTGACAACTAAGCACCACACAGCCACTAACTCCCCCCTCAGAGGGGTGGGGAAGAGAATTGGAAGAGTAAAAGTGAGAAAATTTGTGGGTTGAGATAAGAACAGTTTAATAATTGAAATAAAAGTATAATTTAAAAAAGGTAAATAAAAAAGAGAGAAATAAAACACAAGAAAGGCAAGTATTGCAAGTGGAAAAATACAATTGCTCACCACTAACAGACCAATGCCCTGGTCAGCTTTCCCCCTAGTTTATATGCTGAGACTTTTTTCATATGGTCTGGAATATCACTTTGGCCAGTTTGGGTTAGCTGTCCCAGCTGTGTCCCCTTCCAGCTTCTTGTGCACCCCCAGCCCAGTCGCTGGCAGGACAGTCTGAGAAGCTAAAGAGTCCTTGATTTAGTGTAAGCACTGCTCAGCAACAACTAAAAAAGTATGTTATCAACATTATTGTCAAGCCAAATCCAAAACACAGCACTCTACCAGCTACTAGGAAGAAAATTAACTCTATCCCAGATGAAACCAGAACAATGTAAAATCACCACATTTTCATAAATTACTTTCTGTGAAAATGTTGTGCATTCAGGGAAAAAGATGGGAAAGAAAAGAAATTCCTGAAGGAGAAGGATAGTATCCGATAAGTGAAATGAGTCATAACTTGGGAAAAACATATGGTAAAACATGAAAGCAAGAACTTACAAAATAATTCTGAAGTATTTTTTAGACTAACTTTGGTTTTCTAAATCACGTTTTTCTAGCACTCACCAGAATCTCTCAAACGCTACCAATCCCTTATAAAATATTGTAATCTACTAATTGCTTACTAAGCCTTTTCAAACTACTTGGATGTGCCAGTGTTTCATAGAGTGAAAGCTGCCCTACTAAATATTGCTCAGTGCAGGAAGTGAAAAATGTCATCGGAGAGACAAAAGCCAAGATAGGAAGCTTAAAAATCGTGGCAGAAACTAGATTCTAACCAGATAAAATGCTGCTTGAATCCTCCTATAAACTAAGCCCCAAGGCTTCAAACTACATTTTTATGAGATGGTTCCCCAAACACCAGTTTTGTAACTGCATATAACCTTGAATGTGCGTTTCCACAGGCTTTCTGTAGCAATTTTTATAAGGCTTATTGTATCACACAGACACAATACTAAAAATAACATTTTAGTTAGAAAACACTCACTGGCAACAAAAGAGAAGGGACCTGTGGGAAACCCTATTTATTTGCATTTGGTGTTTGCATTTCTTGCTGTAAATGTTTAATACGTGCCTCTTGTTTCAGATTGCGTGAGCCCTTAATTTGGGTTATCCAGCACCATCTGTAGTCAGCAGACTACAGAAAACGAGGACGGGTGTTGCTCTGGCTGTTGTAATAGCTAAATCCATTTTTGGTGTCATTTTTGTACATGCATTATATAGGTGCATAAAACTGGGCGCTGGACTCCGCCAGCAGCATTTACCAATAGGTAGTTGTGGATCGCTGGGGGTCATCAGGTATCAGAAAGTTGTCCATGGGAAAAGCTATTGAACAAAACCAACCAACAGCAAGAAACACTCTCACTTCCCCAGGCAAGGAAATAAAGGTTAGAAGTAGAGAGTGACTCCATTTATTGTTTATTTTAAATTAAAACCATGGGGGAATTGCTGTACAGAACAGCCCAGGGTTGGGGGTAGTTTACTGACAACCTGTAAACCAAATTACCTGAATTAATAAAAATTAAGGACAAGTATTAGTGCAGGGTGCTGAATGTTTTGTTGGTACCTGGACCAGCAGAAGTGAGCACAGTTACTGTCTTTCTGATCTGGTAGATGAATCTGATGTGGGCTTTAAAAGAAAGCCCATGCTTTGTTTAAAGTGACAAAAAGCCTGGACTCTGACATGAAAATCAGGGGAGAATGAAGAGATGGAGATTCACAAGGTGTCAGAGAACTGGGAATTTTGTTTGGAACTTTCATCCATTGTCTCCTGGACACTCTGGATGTGCCTGCAGGAGACAGAAATGAGAAATGTAGTCTCAATTTGGAGACCAAAAAACCAAAGAAATCTCACCCTCTGCTCGCAATCAATTTAAATATAATCAGCAAAAAGTCCAAGCCAAAAATTAATTAAGCAAAAGGAGAGAGAAATCTCTTACAGAACTGGTTCTGCCAGAAATATATTTGTTGTAATGTCCCACTAGTGGCCAGTAAAGGAAAGGGAGAGGGAAAGTCATGCCAAGATTACATATTCACAGCTCTGCCTACTCTGTTCTCAGTGCCCAGAAGCATGAAGGCCTGAAACAACATCATTTTTAACATTAAACTAACTCTTGTCATGTGGCAGCGGAAGATGAGCTAAATCTAAGATAAATATAGCCCTTCTGCTACAGGAAAAAAATAAAAGGTGGGTTCTGGAGACCAGCCACACTTGTAGGGCAGGCAGCAAGAACCCCATGCTGCTGCTAAGACTGACCCACAGCACATTCCTAGTGGATGAGGTGCTTAGTTGTCGAAGGTAAGAATAGATAAAGCACGGAGAAAACTGTGTGTAACAGCTCTAAAGCTGCGGCACACGCCGGTCGTCCAAACTGAAAACCAGCAGAGGATTTTTGGCTTGCCAAAGGCTGGGGAAGGCTTAGCAAATGATGGCATATCCCAGGGAGGTCGGAGATTCCCATGGGATGTGTGGCATCCCCTCCTGCCAGCGGTCAGTCTGGTGTAAGAAGCAGAGTCTCCGCAGTGGGAACTGTTAGTGGTTTTGGTGAGTGGTCTCGCACACGCGCAGTTGAGGAGGAATTTCCTGTAGTGATGTGTCCAAGAGCGAGGTTTGTTTCCTCACTGCACCATCAGGGCTCTGAATGAGCTATTACAGTCTATAAGGCAAATATGTATTTATTTAGGCAATTTCTAAAAAAATTAATTTTTGATCCAGCACATGGTAAAAGCTCCTAAGGAACCAGCTACGTAAATCCTTCCTTAGCGGTATAAATACTCTTTTTATTCTCTCTGTAGTTATCTTTCATGTGATGGCACGAAGGATGAATGATGAGTAGCTGGAATCAGTGCACGGGAAGGAGCGAGAACAGGGAAATGGATTCTATTTCATAAATTTTCTTATGAGAGTCTAGTAATTAAACACTTTGCAAGTGGGGTAGTAACTGGTAGCCTTTATTCATCATGGTATTTATCCTGGCTCTGCCGCTCAGGTTGGCCCGGTTGTGTCACCTCCATTTCCTCATCTGTACAATGGGAACACGTGTATTGACCCTCTTGACGTCTCTCAGAGACAGAGAGCGAGCAAACGCTCTGTAAGTTCTGTATAATTATTGTTAACTTCATGCAATGAGCAGTTCCCTTGGAGTCGATGGGGCTGCTCACATGTGGGGTTAGTTACAGTACTGGGAGCCACTGGTGGCTGCAAATCATGGAAAACTGGCTTTCTGACGGATGATGAGCCTACTTCTGGAGGGCTGGTTTTGCTTTCCATATGGGCTGGGAGTTTCAGTGATGCTTTAACATATTATATGGCTGGGAGTTGGATGCCTAACTCCTTCAGGCTCTTTTGAAAGTCCTCTCAAGAAAGCAGGGGGCTGCTGTTGGCATTGCAGTCTAAAATTACAAACAAGCATGTACCAAAAAAAACCCCAAACTAGTGGAACGTGTAGAAGGAGGAGGGGAAAGGGTCTTAAGTTGGTTTGGAAAGGGAAATTTTACTGGGAAATGAAAACTGAAAAAAAAAAAAATACTGACAGTTGGAAAGAAATTCTGGTTTCGCTCTTCTAATGCGACTGTAAACATTTTATGGGAAAACAGACACTGCTGGCTGGGGGGAATTCTGAAGGAAGTGCAAAGCACATGGGAAAACTCATGGGTATTTTTTTTTTTTCTTAATTGAATCTGTCTTAAATTTCTATTTGGATGGACTGAAATACCAAAAATGAGTAGCCTGATTTTCAACACTGCTCTGAGCCATTTCCATTAAAGAGAAAACAAGCGACTGTGGCCCCACCTACTTCTGAAAACCTCAGCCACTGCTGTTCACTGATGCCACTTGCTTTCTTTTAGTTATGTCAGCACCAGAGAATCATCTCACTTGAGCCATGATCTCTCTTCCATTTTAAGTGGGTAATATCCATATGCAAATTTTCTAGAAAGGTCTCTTGGCAAATGCAGGGAGGAAAAAAAAAAAAAACCAGCAAAACTTCTTAGCAACAGCTGGGAAGAACATCAAGAAGGAATCTTTTTTTTTTCCTTAGCCTTGGAAACATGTTGGCATTCACATCTCTGCTCAGCGCTCTGCTTGAGCTCTGTGCTTATTAGTGCTCTTAGAGTGCAGACAAACTGCACTGATCCAATGTCCCGCATGCTCTGTTGTTATTTTAGGGCAAAAGTCTCCGTGGGTGCATG
>NW_010266257.1:9499-11584 GCF_000690775.1 Eurypyga helias
GGACAGATACGGTTGGACTGGATGATCTCTAAGGTCTTTTCCAACCTAGTGATTCTATGATTCTATGATTCTATGATTCTTGCTGACATCTGCGTGTCTATGCTTACACCCTCTTCCCTCAAAGTCCCCAAATTCCTGTGCTGTGTCCCCCTTATACAGGCATTGACCTTATCCACGATGTCTTTGTGCTTATGTTTCAAATGCTTGTTACCTACGTGAGGTCTGGGCAGGGAAGAAATCCTGTGGCTTTTTGGGGAACTGTTGCAAACAATAGTTTGGCAGTGGAGTGACATGCAGGCGTGGGATACCCTGTTCTTTATTTGCTTTTAACATCAGTATGGTGCAGGGATATTGAGTGGGTTATCACTAGGATCAGGTTGGAATGGGGACAACCATGTTAGGATGCCCCATCCCTGGCTGTCTTCAAGGCCAGGCTGGATGAGGTTTTGAGCAACCTGGTCTAGTGGAAGATGAGCCCCCAGGCTGGATGAGGCTTTGAGCAACCTGGTCTAGTGGAAGATGTCCCCCTGTCCATGGCAGGGGGTTGGAACTAGGTGATGCTTAGGGTCCCTTCCAACCCAAACCATTCTATGATTTTTTTTTCAGTTTGAAATCTGAAAAGCATGTTCCTCTTTTAAGCAGAAAAGCCCCGGAAGATGGCCCTTGTAATTGCTGGAAATTGGCAATCTGTCTGCTGTCAGTCAATTTAACCCGTGCAAATTTGCCACCTGCAATGGATCCACTCAGTGGGTGTGAGTTCAGAGATGGAATAATCCATCTGGTTTATCCAAATGCTGCTTTAAAGGAGGATGACTGACAGGTTTTTTTCAGACCCAGAGTGCATCAGGCTGCCTGGAAGCTGGTTACTTACCAGCTTGGACACAAAAGAGCTCTATATTAAGCCTCCTGTCAAAGTAATAGGAGATGATAATAACAGCAGAAGCAGGCAGTGGGAACGTTGTGGCCGAGCAGGTAAGCTGGAGCTCAGCAAACTTTGTGATGTGAGGTGACTCACATACATGGAAGAAGAAAGGCTCACCTCTTCTGGATGGACAGTGATTTTTGTAAATAACTCTAATTTGTAAAACCCGCAGTAGAGCTTGAGGATGTGCCTTACAGCGAAAGAGATTGAAAAGGGTGACAAAAATGTAGAGTAATCATAAGCACAACTGCATCCTCATCTCCTCTCCTGAATGTGGTGCTTCTCACCTAGCTGTCCCAGTATTATGTTACAGAATAATTAAAAGACAATTGCACCTATTTTTCTTATTCAAAGTTCCCAAAGCTGCTGCTAAATATGTTGTCTTGCATATTTGTCTGCTTAATTTGTGCCTGGAGATGCTTTTTCTTTATTTTTCTCTCTCTCTTTGAGATTTCAGATTACTAGTCTGGAGAAAATGGGCAGTTTGCCTTTACATTATATGAATAGCAGAATAGGATCCTGTCACAGATGAAAGTACTATATTTATGACTCATTATAATCCATTCATTGCTTCACAGACCCAGAGCTCTCCAGGGAGTGCCACAAACCCACATCATTTTCCCAAGTGCTACATTTTGCCTTTGGATCTTTGCTTTAGCTGACAGACAGGAAAAAGGAAGAAAAACGTGCAGGAAGGCAGAGAGTCTGTGCAATTGTGCATGTACAGATGCTGAGCAGTGATAGCAGCAATTTCAATTCAGACCCGTCCCATCGCGCTTCTGCTCCCCATTCTCTCTGCTGCTGTAACAACCATGGGGGGCAGGGGTGAGCTTTGGGAGCTGGCGGGGATTGGCATGCCTATAATGATAGCAGGCCCTTTGCAGCAGCTGAGTGTTGGCATGACAAGTCTCTCTTGTGCTCGAGCAGGCTAACAGAGTGGATTTTTGCATCTTTATGGATTGGGATGCTATCCAGAGGGACCTGGACAAGCTCAAGAAGTGGGTCTGGGACAACCTCATGAGGTTCAACAAGGCCAAGTGCAAGGTCCTGCACCTGGGCTGAGGCAAACCCTGGTATCTAAACAGGATGTGGGATGAAGGGATAAAGAGCAGCCCTGAGGAGAAGGACTTGGAGTACTGGTGAATGAAAAGCTGGACATGAGC
>NW_010266257.1:11961-25470 GCF_000690775.1 Eurypyga helias
TGATAGGACATGGGGTAATGGTTTTAAACCAAAAGAGGGTAGATTTAGACTAAATATAAGGAAGAAATGTTTTACAATGAGGGTGGTGAGGTACTGGCGGAGGTTGCCCAGAGAGGTGGGAGATGCTTTATCCCTGGGACAGGGCTCTGAACAACCTGATCTAGTTGAAGAGCGTTGCAGGAGGGTTGGACTATAGATGACCTTTAAAGGTCCTTTCCAACCCATATAATTCTGTGATTCTATGATCTTGCTGCAGGACAGAGCTCAAGGTCCTGTGCAGGAAAGCTAGTGCACTCCCTTTTCACAGTGATGTCTGTCGCTACTTGCAATTGCCTAAAAATGCAACTTCTAGTATTTATGTCTGCATTGGCTAGAAATGCACTGATCCGGTACTACTGAGGAGATTTCCTGGGTAGAAATAAATGATTCTCAGGCAGGTGCTATGAAATCTTTATGCAGACAGAGCGTGTTGGGCAACGGTGCTGCAGAGCAGGTGCTTTGGATGTGCCTTGCAGATAAGCTGGTTGCGGCTTCACTCAGCAGCTCTCCGCTCGCTGCGCTCAGCGGTGTGATGGTGGGGTGTCTGCACAGCGGTGTTGCGACTGTCCAGCTCGGCCAGCGTTAACAGTAGGGGCAGGGCTAGCTCAGAGGGTCACTCGTGTCTGAAAACTCTTTTCTGGCTTCGTTTTACAGAGTTTGTCTCTCTCCTCAGCGTAGGAAATTGCTTCTGAGCCACGTGCGCCTTGGGTCAGGTTCAGGACATGCTGCAGTGGTTTGAGGAGGATTTTTTTTTTTAAATTTTGATGATGTTATTCTGTGTATTAGTATATTTTTTCATTTGCAGCATGTGTAGTATGTCTGGGGCTGTCCATTTTGAAGTGGAAATGTGGCTACACTGATGCCAGCCCCACTCTGCCTTCGTCTGAGGGAATGTAGTTATGGATGTTTGCAGCTGGCTCTTGGGGACCTCTGTGAACTGGAGATGGCTTCACTGGCTTCGAAGTGTGATGTCTACCAGTGAGGCAGAGGAGCACAGGGACAGCAAGGTACAAGAGGCCAAATTCAGGCCTCGGGGGGGAAAAAAACATGAGTTGGGGTAGATGAGTGAGGGGTTCAGATTTTTTACTTCAACATACAAAATCTATTTCTTGTCTTTTCTTACATGATTTGCAATCCCATTGCCTCGTTTTGGATAGAGTCTGAGGAATCCCTTGCAGAAATTCTTCTTTGGTGCCTTCCTCAGTTATTGTTCCTGTTTCATGATTCCTCTCCTCTTTTTCTGTCTGAACCTTGTTTTTTCTAGCCAAGAGAAGACACTGAGTCACTTCCGATCACTTTGTGGCACCTGTTAATTTTCTGCTGTTGCTTAATGGAGCACTTCACAGAAATATGCTCCATTTCATTCTTGCACCACTGTGAAATACTGTCAGGCTGTGTGCGATGATAAGGCCAAAGAAGAGGAAAATATAACAACTTTCTCCAGGCAGTTCATTGCAAAGTAGCAGAGATTGTGTCTGCAGTGGAGGTTGTATGGGGCATCTGGGGAGTGCTCTGCTCTCTGGGGTAGAGTGGCTCTGCAGCAGGGTCCCAAGGGCACTGTTTGCCCTAGACTCACCGAAGAGGGATTGCCCTTGGACTTGGAAGCTTTGAGAGGGCAGACCAGGTCTTCCAATGGCAATTCTAAGTCTGTGGCTCCACAGGTTTCCCTGGAAAGTCACATGCTGAGACTTTAAAGAAGTGTCTGAATATGATTGATTTGATCTGGGTAAGATTTGATTTAGAGAGCTATTCAGGAATTCAGGACACTTATGCATTGAGTAAGTATGGATTTAACGGCTTAATTTAAAGTATCCAGGTTTTAAAACGTTAGACTTGGGGTAGTAATGTTTCTTATGAACACTCAGAAGTGCTTAAAATCAATCTGGATCCATGCCTTTGCTCTGCAGGCAGGATGGTAGCTGCTAGCTGGAACACAGCATTGTCCAGAAGCATGCAAAGACTGCATATGGCATTTGCCTGTAATCAGAACAGCAAGTAATAACGATAGCTGAGCTACGACAGTGACATGGTCCTGGCTGATGCTTTTGACAAGTCTGGTTGTATGTAGAAATCATGGATGCCCCTCTGAAATGCTGCTACCTCTAGGGAAATGCAACTGCAGTCACGTTTAGGGCGAATGAAATTGTTGAATCAAAGAATCCTCGTCCTAATCTTCTCCACTTGGCCAGCTTTCTGCATTGTGATTACTAGGTAGGAAAGCTTTTAGATGTGTGCTTAACCAGACATCTTTGCTGAGCGCACGCTGGAGTTCCTTTCATCAACTCCACAGTTCTCATAAAAGTGAAAGCATGTAGACATGTATTTATATGCTAGAGTTTTGAGAGCAACAGGCCATTATATTTTAATCCTACTTAAATATCGAGCAGAAAAGCCTCCGAGCAGCATGGCTACCCAAGTTCCGACTTGCACTTTTGATGTTTCAGTGACTGCAGGTGGACTCGGACCTCCTTCCGTAGCATTTGCAATTGGCTAGCGTCGGTATATCAAATTCTGGCTAATATACAAATGCATAATATATGCTGACTGGGACTTCGGGGTAGGGGGTATAACATCTAAATATTTTCAAGAGGAATTTTCACAAGTGACAGTGAATGATGCCCCTGCAGTGCTGTTATCCTGCCTTTCAGAAACATGGCTAGGCAAAGAAAAATAATTCTCTGTTAAAAAAAAAATAAATCCCCATTTGGTATTCCTCTTGATTTTACAAGATTTTTATTTGAGGCATTTTAACATGTTTTTCTTAGGGTAAATGCTCAGCCATGGTTAATAAGGGTTACACTTAACTGAAAAATTAACCTGAAAAATAGAGACCTTCGCTTTCACTTGGGCAGGTTTGGAACGATGTGTTTTTGCGAGGTGTTGAGGGCTAGGGCTCCTCGAAAGAAGCACTTCACGACAAATCGTAGTCACTGTTGACCTCTCTGCATTGTTTCCCGACTGCATTAACAGGAGTTAGTTGTCACTGTATCAAACATTAATTACTGCTCTCAAGTACAAGCTTAAACTTACCACAGACAATTTATTTCAGAGAAAACCCTTCCTGCGTAAACCAGGTTTCTATCAGAAAGCCAAAATTATCCGTTAAGTCATGGTGAATCAAATAATTTGATCCAGTGAATCCACAGAAAAAAAACCCAGAGTTTCTAAAACTTGGAGTCTGTTTTGGCTGGTTTGGGAATAAAATGTTAGGTGCAACTTCAGCAAGAATGGAAAGTGTTCAGCCCTGGGCAGAGGAGCCCAGTTCCTCGCTGGGCTGAGGCCGCAGGTAGTGCCGCTGCAAGAGTAGATTCAGAGGGGTCTGCAAGAAGCAGAGTGTGTGCTAGTAGCAGAAATGAGTATGGCAGGGAGTGGTGGATCCTTGTGAGGAGTGCCTTTTTACACTTCTGTCCCCTGTAGCTTTTCTCTTGTCTGCTAAGGGTGTGGGTAAACTCCTACATACACAGCTTCTTCCTCTGGGAGCACTCACTCGAGGTCTCTCGGCTCCCGGTCCGGCTGTTTCCAACAACTGCAGCAAAACAGCATCTTTGATGTGTGGTTAAACTCCTACGTACACAGCTTTTTTCTCTTGGAGCTCTAACTCGTGTCTCTCGGCTCCCTGTCCGGCTGTTTCCACCAACTGCAGCAAAACAGCATCTTTGAGATGTCCATCTTTTCTGCCAAATGTAATTAAGTTGGATCAAAAAGTTCACAAGTTTTGATGGAGGATTAGGAGAGAGAGGCAAGGAGAGCATGTCTCCAGTTTCCTTAGGAAAGTGCAGTATTCCCAACCAGAGAGAATTACTGCCTCTTAAAGCAATCTGGTTCTATAAACACGTTGCTGAAATTTCCCTAAAAACTAAGCTATCCTTAGAAAATGAGATTCTGCGTTGGCATATGCCAACCTATTTCTGATGAGCTCAGCTAACTGACTACCCTTCTAGAGTTATTTATTTAGCCCTTCTCAAATTATTTAGGTTTTTAATTAGAAGCTCAATGGCATTGAGTTCTGGCAACTTGATAGCAGAAGTAACCACATCTTCCTTAAGGAAATAGCTTTCCAATTGACATAACTCTGTGTGAGAGGGAGGGGGAAGGAGATGGGAAGAGCCTTTCCCAGGAAGAAAACAACTTCATGGATTAGGAGCTTAATGAGGACTGAAATCCATAGCAATAAGTGGGGAACAAATATAGTTAATTTGATTAAGCCTCAGAGTGAACGAGTCGCATACTGCATTGATTACTTTAAAGCAAATAACAAAGGCAAGGCTGTTTATTTTATGCTACTATTACTGCAAATGAAATCAGTATCAAGCAGGTTGCTGGGGAGTGTGGCTAAGACAACCTCATAACCTCATCTGCTAATAAATGAATCTTTGGCTAATCAGTAGACTCAGCATGGAGGCTACTCCAGCAGGCTGTGAGTGAGTCACAGCAAGGCAGGTACCCTCCTAAACAAGAAGGCTAAGGAATAAACAGGTCCTGGATATGCAGTAAAGGTCAAGTAGTCTTTGTGTTTGCGAGTGTGTCTCAGAAAAATACGAGTGCTAACTCGGGGAGGGCAAGAGGGAACGATATCGATTCTGCCCAAGGTGAGAGAGCAAATTGCAGGGCTTTTTAGATGAATTTACATTAACAGAGGGACACCAGAATAACCTACTTAAAATCCTGGGAGTTTTGCTGCTGGCGTGAGAAGGGAGACAGTTTCATTGAACAGCAGGAGAACCGTGGAGGAATCTGAGGGTTCATCACAAAATGAGTTCTCTCCTACAACTCACTGCGGTCCTCTGTGGGGTGGGCTGGCTGGCTAGAGCTGTCCTGGAGTGCCGTTACCTCTGCAGGTGGTGGTACCCAGAAGGGAAACCAGGGTGATTCTCCCTCTTGCCCCTCTGCTTCATGCCAAGACACTGAGTCTGCACGCTATTCAGTGACAGAGAAACCAGCGTGCTCGTCCGCTTAAAGTTTACATCGATCAGATGCTCTGCTGAGAGCAGTCCCTAGGAAGAGTGAAGGGAGCACTTTTCCTAAGCTCCTTTTGCTGGAGTGGGTACTTCAGTACAGAATGGTGGTCCTTAACACACCGTGTTGCCTTTTAATTAGCACAAAGCAGATTCTAACTGTGCAGCATTCCCTGAGGAGGTAAGCGCTCCCTGCAAAGCTTGTGTGTGTGTGAACAGTCCCCGTAGAGCCTTCTGCACCTGGTATTAGTGCAGGAGAAATAGCCACCCTCCCACCCACTATAGATAATTGTATTGCTCCTGCATCTCTGAAAGTACAATCGTCGGCCGCTTGAAATTTGGAGACAGGAATTCTTCAAAAGCCCCTGCATCTGTTCAGTCCAAGCAAGCACTCTCAAGAGGCCAACTTCCCATAGGCCATCATGCATAATGTGGATGAAACCTCTTGAATTATTGATCTTGCAGAGGCATATAATTGTAGCTTACACAGTGTGTTTACTCTCAGTGCTTTGATTTATCAGATCTTATAATAATGTTCTCACTTTTGGCGCTCGTAAAATGCAACTGGCTTGCAGTTTAATAAATATTGACTTCTAGCCATTTGCTGCTTTGTGATTATTCCTCCTAAAGAACAAACCGATTGCTTCCTTCATTCGGCTCCACTGCAAATGGTGAAGGAATGGAATGCTTTTAATACTGCATTTTCCCACCAGAGGAAGACTTGGCTCAGCAGTGCCCTTCCCCTTCAAGAGCAGGGCACTGTTTTTCTAACTGATGGGCACCTGAAGATATCTGTGGTCACCCTAAGGGTCAGCAAGCATGTCTCCTTCATGGAGAGACCCCCTTTTCCCAGCACTTTTTTTTTTTTTTTGTGTGTGTGTTGTTCAACACTTTTAACAAATGGAGCCATTCCCGGCTGCTGTGATTAGGATGAAGAGAATCCCTGTGCTTCACATGTTAGATTTGGTGCTTGACCTTCTCATCACTGGATTGTTGATGTGTTGGGCAAGGGCTGCCTGAGGAACTCCTGCCAGAGCGGAGGAGAGTCCGAGGTGGGTATTTGCCTTAAGCGAGACATGTAATCCAACCCCATCTTCCAGCAGCTGGAGAGCCCTTTTCTGCTATTGCCATAGATACACTGGCAACGTATCTTGAAGTACATTTTAGGTCATACTCTGTCTCTAGCCTGAGCTGCTCATTTTCCAGTTTGCATCTATGCAGTTTATGTCTCTGATGTGCTATCGTATATCCACACGCCTCCTATGACTGACAATAATCATCATACTAAGCTGAATACACAGTGGATGTGTGTAGCAATTGACTGTCATGACACCTTTCCAAGAATGCCAAATGCTCATGTTCTGGATGTAAAACCAAGAGGATAATGAGTTTTTATCATTTCAGGGACTCCTGCTGTCTTAGAGGCTTTTTCCTAGGTTGGAAACTCTTTGTGTCAGGTGGAATACAGACACACAGCGGGAGCTTGTCAGTCACGCTGCTTGCAGCTCAACCAGCTAGGGAGCAGGGTGGAAAAAACCCACAGATGATATCCTAGATTCACAGCCTGATTAAACGACTTTCCCTTGGCTCCCACAGCAGGTCTGTGGCAGATCCACACAATGAATCTACATTTTGTGGTTGTCAGTCCTGTATTAGGACCCACAAGCTCACCTGGCTGTACCTGTCAGCACAGGAGTTGGAATGAAGACTAACAATTTTAGCCAAGCCAGCAGAATCGCAAACTGTTATGGGTTGTGTTTGCAAGGCTGCCAGCACTGAGCTCCCTGGCTGTCTTCCTGTTAATTGACAGTAATACCAGAGCAGTTCGAGGAAAAATTACTCGTTCTGCCCTCTTCATGGAGCATCCTCTATCTGTTTTGTTGGTAGATGCTGCAAGGCTGCTCTTTGGATTTGATTATATTTTAAAATTAGTTTTATTTAATTTAATTTATGTAATGAAGAGATATAAATGAGAAAATATGAAAATAAAACATTAGCTATTTTTTTCTAATTGGATTTATTTTTGTGCTTAATCATATATTTCCTTCCTCTTTGCCCACTGCTGAAAACTAGATGCATTCATCCTAGAAAATATCAAGCTCGATCCTCTGTTATTAGTGGAGTTTGCTTTATACCAAGTCAGGATTTGGCCTATAAATACATAACCCACTTTGTGTTAGCAGATAGTAGCGTGTTTCTGTGAGCCTCTAATGCTCAGGAATGGTTTGCCAAGCTGTAGCTAGTGAGTGCTGGTGTCTGAGTCCTGGTGAGGAAACATTTTCCTGCAAGGATTTCTGGCTCTTACCCTGACAGTTCCCCGGCAGGCGCTCTGCGGGCAGGGTTGAAGTGTGTGGCAAGAAACTCGAGTCTAACCTCAACCTGTCTTCGAGTATTCTGCTCCGGGCTACGTGTAGAAAATGGCAAGGGTGTATTTACATTTTTTCCCCGTCTCCTGATTTTCCTTCCTGAGATCTCCATCTCCTGTTGCTTCCCCCTGGTGTGGGGGACAAGGATGCTGAGCTGGGGAGAGGGAGCCCTAGGTGCTGTGCTTACCTTCTTGCTGTCTCCTGTGCCCTGACAAACCCCAATAAGAGGGATGCTCCAGCCAACCAGGTCTCCCTTGGTGCCAACATACTCTTTCTTGGATGATAAAATTGTGTCCAGTCTTGCATTTTGGCTGCAAGTTTTCCATCATTTAGAACATAAGGTGTGGAAGCAGGCAGACCTCAGAAAAGAGGGAGATGGATGTTTGACTGTCACCAATTTGGAAATCTCCCCTGGTAGCTGTGAAGGTGGTGTCAGTTTTGTTATTGGCATAACAGGGTTGATGTCTTCTCTCGGCAAATGTAGATCTCCACATCTGCTTTATCCACGAGATGGATGACACAAAGCAGCGTGCTTTACAGTGAATCCTTTATGCCATCTTTAATCCGAAGTGTATTTCTGTAGTCTGCCAAAACGCTTCGGTGTGAATTCCTTGTTAGGTCAAATGTATGTTTGGAAGCCTTGATCGGCGCTGCAGAGAAAGATTTGTCTCCGCTAGAGAGGTTGGTGCAGACAGACATTGATGTAATTGTATTAGCAGCCCCATACTTCTCAGCACGTGTGCTCAACGGGTAACGGCAGGACAGCTGAGAAACTCGATAGCACAAGGACTGGAAAGGGTATTTTATTGTCTGTATCTATCATCTGCCTGCCTGCAGTATTTCCAAGATGTGATATCCAACCTCTGTAACTGAGATCTATAGCACCAGCTAATGGATCCGAAGGCTTCCACCCCCAGCAACTTCAATGGGAACGGGGCATTGAGACCTTTTTTAGAATTGCTGCGTTTTCCTCTGAGGATTCGCCTGACTGTCCATCCACACGGGCGCAATTTCCTTAAGCTGGTGCAGCCTAGTAATTCTGTGGTGTTAAACACTGCCTTGGGATAATCTCTGAAGGTTAGCTCCGGTGTCTCTGGGTCAGTAACGGTTTGCAAATACACCGCATCGAATTAGAGTAGTCTTTCCACGCGACGATCCCCATTCTCGGCAAAATAGCAGCCTGAACTACAGTGTGTTTCTTCCTTCTTTCCTGGCTGTGGGGTACTCACTCCCTTTTTGGTTTTTGGGTTTTTTTTTCTGCCTCAAACTTTCATTAGAGATAGCAGCAAATTCTTTATTGTTTTTTAACACAGACATCAGCAAGCTCCAAAAGTTTTAGGTAGCTTTTTGAAGAGTTATGCAGCATTCCATAGGTGCCACGTTACAAACGTGAGCATCCTAAGCCTTACACATCCCTGGGGAGGGTAGGAAGGTAGTGTCCTGCTCTTACACCGAGGGAAACAGAGGAACAAAGATGTTCATCAGAAGCAGTAAGGGATGCCAGCGCTGGGCTGACCAGACAGCTTCATCTTGAACCCCTTCCTTCCGACTGAGACGCAAAGACCACATGCCCTCCCTTCTTTCCTCTGGAAAGAGATGTATAGTGCAGAAATTCATTTCACAGAATTGTATGTCCTTAATAAAATTCAGCTCTAGTTATGACCCTGTGAGATGATTAGTGAATTAGAGTTCTTAATTAGCATTTTGCATAATTCATGGCAATTACAACATTCTCATGGATATGATTGTCAAGGTGCAGATGTGCAAACGTGCAGCTATAATTTTCCCATCTAAATAACTCTTTGGTGAAACCTCTAATTTTTTACAAGTCTATTGTCTAAGGGCCATTATTCCTGTTATTTTTAAGGCATTAGAAAATGGATGTGAATCGCACTTCAGCTTCAATCACTGCAACCAACTGCTTTTCAGAAGTGTTAAAAACTGTCATAAAAGTTTGCTCCTGGGTGAGAATTAGGGATTTGAATTTTCTGAAGGACCTATACTACCCGGGTTTTAACATCCCACTGGGGATTGTATTGCAGTTTTTCTGTTACAATACTAAAACAAAAGCTAAATCCAGTCTGTGTGCTCGCCAAGATTTATATGACTGGATTGCTAATGGAATTGAGCTTCCATTCCTTCTTCAGCTCGAGATAGATGTCAAAGTCCTTTGTGCTGTGAAGATCCTTTCCTTTTGTCAGAAATGTATAAAGTATTGTGTATCTGAGGTTATTAGGACTAGCTTATTGGGTGCAGGAAAATCTGGCAGTTACATAGAGTGAGTGGCAGCTAAACAACGGAGGGAGGCGGTTGTGGCAGAGGTAGGGCTCCCTAACTTTCCAGAACACAGACCCTTTGAAATCAAACACAATGGCACAGAAATCAGTGAGCCAGATGATCAAAATACAATTGAAGCCAACTCAACACTTGCAGGTACAGCTCGTATTTTAAAAAAATTACTGAGTTCCAACTGATAAATTTGAATTTCTAGTTCCTTCATTAAGTGCCTACACAGACGGTATTAAATGTAATTAATTTTACTTTCATAATTACAATCTAATATGTAAATCCATTTACAGTATTCCATTCTATTAAAGGTACAAATCAAAATGATAATTTCTAAACAAAAGTTATGAATTTCCTTAAATGAAAGGCATTTGTAATTTCCCACAGGAAATTTTAATCACTTTCGGATTTGTAGGCACAGAACACGTGGGAGTTGCATGCAGTCAAGATCTGATGGAGGGAAACCGCAAGCCTTATATTATTACTAGAGGCAAATTGCACTCAGAGGAACCTGGATGCGTGTGTTCGGACACACATCATTTTTAGCAACTGATCCCCCGAAGGGACTAGCCTGTAGAAGCTTACCAGTAATTTCTAGCAGGAGCTCTTGTCCAGATAAGGATTATTTTCCTTTCTGGCTCTCCTGGGCCTATGGACCCTGAAGGTAAAGCACTGGCACTGATCAGTCGGAGCTTGACTGCCCCCCCTTACGGTAGGACTTTTCCACCCCATTTATACTGTTCCCTGGAGATGTTTGTCTGTGATTTATGTCCTTGTCTTTCTGTGCTCAAATTCCACGAAGCAGCGGTACCGAAACGACGAATCAGATCCCAAAAAAACGTAATTCCTCACATTTTCTAAGTGAAATGTTGAAGAACCTTCATATCTATTTCTGCCACCTTCTTTTAATGCCTTTATTGTTTTAAGTGCTCTGATACTGCTTATAGCCACTTAATCCCTAAATATCCTTAATGCAAGCGCTACCGTCAGTGGGTTTATTCCCTTCCCTTCTCTCCGTAACCCCCAGCCCTAATGCAGCGTGTGAGAGTGCGTGGCGCTGCCCATGTAGTTACCGGTTTGCTGGTTTGTGAATTCTCAGCGTCCCCACCCAATATACTTATATTAGGAAAGTTTTTCATGGGTTTTAAGCATGTATCTCTTAAATTGTCCAATCAGCAGGGGAAAAAAACACATCAAAAAACCCAGTGAAATTAAGCACTTCGTTCCTCAAGCATAAGAGGAAAAATGAGTGTGAATTACTAACCCTGGAGGACACGGGAACCCAGCTTTGGTCCCAGGGAACATGATGGCAGTTTTGCCTCTGGCTCTCAGGAACATTCAGACAAAACTGCTTTTCTTTGTGTCTTTTACCTCCTGACAGTATTACCTTGTTCACGTTGGCCAACAGCATTTACGAATTTGGGTCCAATACTTTCAGCTGAGGGAGGATAAGGTCAATAAGAATTTGTGAAAATCTTGAAATATTTCAGGTTCTCTTATCTGAATGACATTTCACTTAAGCTCATTTCCAACTTTTAAAGAGAAAAAAAAGACCTTCTCCCACAGAGGAGAGGTTTCTGTTTTCAGCCGAGTGAACTATTTTGACAAATCAGGAGTGTATCATCCCTTCTCCTAAAACGAAGGGAGGGGAACCAGAGGAAAAGGGAATTGGTTTCTGTTGAAGACAAATGTTACAATTTTGGTTTTGTAAGCCAGAGAACAGATTCTTTCACTTCAAAACTTACTGCTGGAGAGGGCCAGTCATATATAACCACAGAAAACTTACTGGAAACACTAAATTATATGCTAATTTGATGCAGTTTTTGTCTGTAACTTTGAAAAATCTTATCACAATCAAGTGCTTAAAAATTAAATAAATAAGTGGTGGGAGGCTTCCAACTAAAATTTGTCACTCGGGATTGATCAGAGGAAATTACTAACTTGCTCCAGTTCCTGTTCAGGTCCCCTCTGAGGTAAAATAGGGGGAAATCTTCAATGTCACAGGGGACAGTGGAATATCCAGTTCACACGCATGGCAAATGGGAGCCGAGGCCTGATCTGATCCCCCTTGAAATTAAACTCCTCTTGCCCTAGCTCTTCTTTAGTCTGCAGCGTAGCCTGGTAAGGTGGCCTTTTGTCTACATGGCCACATCCTGAGCAGTCCTGGCTTTATCCACCGGAAGGTCTCCATCAGAATATTTCCCATGGGAATGCCTCTCCTCTGGGGCTTTGTGAGGCTGTAGGAACCCCGATCGCTCCTTGGCTGCGAAACACACCTCTCGAGCCCTCTGGTCATGGCAGTAACACCATTCTTTTCCGTGCTGAAATAGCAGGGACCTGAGGACAGTCTGTGCAACAGGTTTTCACCAGCTGTGTTCCTCAGCTGGCTGGGCTCCCTTTCATTTTGCTTATTGCAGATGTTGGTCTCCTGTGTTGTAAGCGTTCGGTTTGCTGTACGTTAGTGGAGTGTTTTGCGGCACGTATGGGTGGCAAAGGCAGCGTGGGGCATTCGGGATTTAGCGTCTTTTCAAAGTTTCTTCCACGTATGGGATGACAGTTCGATGACCTTGGAAGTCCCTCAAGTTTAGTGATCCCAAAATTCTGGTTTCCTTCCAAACTTGTCAACATATCGAACTCTTTTTGTCAAATTAGTTTCAGAAGCTACAATTCAAATGAAAGCTCTGCAACTGAGTCATTTGACCTTCACGATCTGGTAAGGATACAACCGGTTTTTCCTATCTTTGCCAATGCAGAAAGAGCTAAGAGATCAATCATGAGAGCAAGGATTCAGAAGCTATTTAACCCAAGTTTTGAATGTGTTGGCATCCAGTGGCTGTATGCCAGAATCCCTGTTGGTCCCTCCCTGCCAGTCCTCCGGAGACTTTGCACAGATGCGTCTCCCTCGAGGCAGAAAATAAAAAGGAGGCTGAGAGTGATGAAATGTAGAGAGCAAATATGCGTGGAACAGCTGAATGGCAGAGCAAGATACATGTCTGCTGTTACGTAGGGTGATGGGGGAGTAAACAAACGAGTAAGGCAGAAGCCCAGGGTGAAGGACATGGACACAGATGTAAGCATGACCGGCAGACATGGCGACAAACCACGAGCGGAAGGATAGTGAATTGGAAAAGAAATGAGAAAGGGCAGAAATGAGCAAGAAGCTACAGGGAGTTAATTTTATGTCTACCAGGAACACTTCCTAAACAGTGTAAATTTTATTGACCTGTCCACGAATCTTAAAGCAGCTCTCAATTTTCATGTTTTTAAGGCATTGTGATCACTGGGCCTGACCTCTTGGGTGGCAGAGGTTATTGAATTTTACCCTGTGATTATTGCATCAAGTTTTATGCTTTTCTCTCTTAGCTCCAGAAGTAAACTTGTTTTCAAAGCCTCTCCTTAGAGGCAGCATGTTCAATTCACCAGTCGCCTTTGAACCGTGTACTCTATTGCTTTTCTCTCCGCGGGCTTTGTGCAGACAAGACAAAGTGTTAGGGACAAAATTAGAGGCTGAGGAGTGAAACAAAAGCTGAAGACAGTTTGATCAGTGCAAGCCTGTTAATTGGACAGGTTGAGAGCACGCTTTAGCAGTATAATATGCCAGAAAAACTGCAACTGCAATGTAGCAGCGTGGATGTAGCAGTGTAATTACAGCAGGTTTGTGTTATTCATTTTTGCATTTGGTCTGCTTGGGAAAGACCTTCTAGTTGTAGTAGGCTAAGCAGGATGTCTGGTTGCAAAGCCCAGTGTATGAAAGCCTCGCTTTCCATACCTGTTTTGTGGTCGTCCTGGTGCTGCCAGCATTCTTCCAGGTGAGCGAGACGGTGATCTGCCCAATCCCTGTGGACATAGAATCACAGAATGGT
>NW_010266258.1:0-9621 GCF_000690775.1 Eurypyga helias
CAACCCAAACCATTCTATGATTACAATTCTGGTGCTTGTGAAGGAGTCAGTGCTGACCTAGGGACCCACCCTGCGAAACTCCAGGTCTAAACTCAGGATTCTCCTTATATCCTCTCTCAATAATGCTTGGTGAGCTACCCAAAAGAAGTAGCAGGGAAGGACATGTCCTGAACACTAAACTCTGAATTTAATACTGAACTCAAGGTTACAAGCAGGTATCTGTACAAGGCTGACTCAGAGCCCAAAATCCTGTACATGACCACCTTTACCAGACATTTGGTTCAGATAATTGTCTGAACCCCTCCTTCCAGCTGAGCACCTTAAGCTACCAGATGCACATTCCCTCACTGCTGGCTGGGTTTTGGCCCTGCCCCACTAGACACTGAACAGCCCAGGAGGCAAAAGTTTCAACAAGGAGAAGGAAGGATTCCCCAGTATAAACTCATAGCCTGACAACTATGTTACCTCCCAAAAACCAGAAGATATGGGCTTAGTCTCTTCAAGATGAAGAGGGAACTGAACCCATTTCCAAGCAATAAGCCAAGGCTGGCCAGTACTTATGGCTGAGCACCACATATTTTTCTTGCACAAGCCAAAGTGCCCCTAAGGAGGGTACAAATGTCCCCAGACAAGAGATGGCAGAACCCCTTCAAGTCCCATTACAAAGCTGCGCACTTAAAATAAGTGGGGTGGCCCTTAAGATCACTATTCCATACTGAAGTTGTTGACACTTCAGACACCTCTGCACAATTATAGTTCTTTACCCTAATTACCACAAATTGTTCTAAAACTGTGATAGAGTTACCAAAGCAAGATTGTATGGGATAAAAATACTGCAACAAAAGCATAGCAGGGATTATTTAAGAAGCCTGTATTATTTCTTAACTTTTAATTAAATCTTTGACCTTGAACAACCAAACTTGTCTAGAACACACACACCAGAGAAAGGAAGAACAAGGAATAAAAAAATTAAAAAAATATCACAGTGAAGGCCTCTTCATTATAGTAGCAAAGCTAAACAACCTCCAGATTAGACATCCAAAAATGTCTGAATGCCAACAACCATTCCTTCTTTATCATAGCTGTATGTAAGAAGAGCATGGTTAAACTGAAAATAGTAGAATGGGATCCAGCAATGCAGCTCACAAGTTTGCATACAAAGGGACACCATTGCTTTGTTTTCTTTGTAAATGCAGAGCTTCCTACAAAATACTCCATACTTTGGGAGGGAGGCTATCGAGTACTCTTAAAAGCCTGCCGTGTCAAGTGGGAACACAACATGAGCTTTGAAGACAAGCTTAAAGGATCTGAGCTCAGGGCTGGCAATCAGGCTAATGCATCAGTCTTAGGTTCTCATTCACTGTTCAGTAGTGGAAGTATTACCAACATAAAAGCACAACAGATCAGCACAAACAAGATTTCAAAGGTTTGATCAAGAGTTAAACAATACACAAGCCACTTGTATTTTGCTAGTTATTGCTAAGCAACATTAAGGCCAACAGTTCAGCAGAATTCAAAACAGATTAGGCATTATATGGGTAATAAGAACATCCACAATTACATTAGCTAGGATAAAACAGTTTATAAAAGGATTAAAGGAATATCAAGCCTTGTGGCATGAGTGGCACTATATCATAGATAAACTCTTCCTTTTTTTTTTTTTCCTTCACATAGAGCAGTAGAAACCATGCCCATTGTTGTAGCAACTGTTGACTAAATTTTACCCAAGGATCAGCCTACCAAAAAAAAAAAAAAATCAAACTAGATTTCACTTGTTCAGGTACAAGCTTCTCTAATTAACTTGTTCAACTGTACATTTATCTTGGAATAAAATCAACTCAGGCCAAACTGAGTTCTGTTTACTGATTTCAGTAAACAGCTACTAACTGGAGCTAGAGAAAAAACAGAGGTCTCTAACAGGTTTTCCTTGTCCTGTTTTAAAACAGATGAACCAGAGAATTGAGATCCTTCTCCATTCAGAAGATTTGTCATCAGTGGTAGGACTTCTCACTCATTTTAAAACAGTTAACCGCTTTGAGCTCATACCTTGGACTCCAAGCTTTCCCACTACAAATCTGATAGAATAAAGATGTGCAGAAACCAATTATTTTAGCAGCCTGCCACCCTTGCACCTACAAAGAACAGTTTAATTTGCCCTTAGCCCCATGAAATGGCAGAGGGATTCAGACAAAGGAGCTATAATTACCAAGTCATCTCCAGCTAAAGTGTCAGCTACCATATGCCCTCTTCAAAAAACCCAGACTACTCACATACCTAGTTTATAAAGCACCCTATATCAAACTTTGTTTTGACAAGAGCGTGGTTTTCATTGTACCAGGCCTTTTTGGAACTTTTAGCTGTTAAAATAGTGAAAAGTAGACAGTAAAAAGAATGGCAGATCCAAACAGCAGAGCAGCGCACTATTAGTACAGAATTCAAAGATTTCACATCATCCCATATGCCCTCATTTTTTGATTAAATATTCTTTGCCCATGATAGGAATTATTTGGAAAACGTACCACTATTTTCAGAGGTGTTTTGTGAACCTCAGATTGTTGATCAGTGTCAGATGAAGTTACAGAACCTTAAGAACTCTCAAGTCCTGTATGTGAGATGAGCACTTCCAATGTAAGAACACCTTGAAGAGTCAGAGGGAGATGTGAGACGGGTTAAAAGCTTATAAACCAGAAAGAGGACAAAACCTAAATAGGTATATTTGCCACTGCTCCTTCAGCAAGAGCTACTCATGAATGAAAAACCTACCATCAGTACCTGCATTACACCAGGGACTGCAATTTTTCACTTTAACATTTCAGTACTGCAGAAGCTAAATTCACTCACCAAGGAAACCTTCCCTCTAATTTGGCAAGGCTTCAGAAGGTCAATCAACTATTAACTATAACACCAGCTTACATTCTAGCAGAGAAAGTTAGAAGATATTTAGCACATTTTTT
This sequence comes from Eurypyga helias, assembly GCF_000690775.1. Classification (NCBI taxonomy): domain Eukaryota; kingdom Metazoa; phylum Chordata; class Aves; order Eurypygiformes; family Eurypygidae; genus Eurypyga; species Eurypyga helias. The sequence continues at coordinate 2,955 of NW_010266258.1, forward strand.
CACACAGGCAAAGTAGAAATAGCTGGTCAAATGATAGAAGCTTTGAATGAATTAACCACAGCACCAACTGGATCTGCATCACAGGAACATCAAACCTGCCTAGTATCTTGACTATGACCAACAGAGCCAGGTAGCTTTTAAACATGTAGGTAAAAAAACATAGGTACTGTTCCTATTTCTAGATTTTTCCAAGAAAAAAATTGATAGGAAATTGATCCTAACTCCAGTTTTGTCCAATTCTGCCCTTTGCAGAAAGTAGTAGCTTAAGAGTTTTCCACTTCCATTTGAACAAAGCTTTTAACCACAAGTTTTCACAAGTGTGCTGGTTTCGGGCAAGCATGAGCTTCTTTTCTTCACAGTGCTGACAGCTGTCCCAGAGTGTTCAAGAGGTGCGCTATCCTTGTATTCCAGTGTGCTTGCAATAATAACATGGAAAGAGGATGAGGCACCAACAGTACATAAGATGATTCGCCAATTCTGGGAATATGATGAAAGTCTGTCTTCCCCCATAGAGACCTGTGTCTCAGCTGTGGAGAGACTGTCCCAGGCATTACAGCAATTCCAAGAGGAGATGTTCCGCTCCCCACATGCACGAGCCAGTATCTCTGCTATTAGGAGTAAGTGTTCCTCTGCCCAAAGAAAGGAATACAACAGGTATCCATCACAGGATACCCTGTGGTTTTACCTACATGACCACAGAGAGAACATGAGGAGGTGTCTTGCAAAACCTACCTGGTTTATAATTTTCATTTATATTCAATTACAAAATAGTTCTTATCTCAACTTTACAAGCTTTCCTTGTCTTTTCCTCTGACTCTCCTGCACAGAGCACCTGCAGTACATTGATGACATCATCGTATGGGGCGACACAGCTGATGAAGTTTTTGAGAATGGGAAGAAGATCATCCAAATCCTCCTGAAAGCTGGTTTTGCCATAAAAAAAAGCAAGGTTAAGGGACCTGCACAAGAGATCCAGTTCCTAGGAGTAAAATGGCAAGATGGGCATTGCCAGATCCCGATGGACGTGATCAACAAAATCACAGCGATGTCCCCACCAATGAGCAAAAAGGAAACAAGCTTTCCTAGGCATTGGGGGCTTCTGGTGGATGCATAGCCCAAATTACAGCCAAATTGTAAGCCCTCTCTATGCAGTGACCCAGAAGAAAAGTTATTTTAAATAGGGCCCTGAGCAACGACAAGCCTTTGAACAAATCAACAGGAGATATAGTTTATTCAGGAGCCCTCGGACCAGTCCGCACAGGGCAGGATGTAGAAAATGTGCTCTACACTGCAGCCGGGGAGAATGGCCCTACCTGGAGTCTCTGGCAGAAAGAACCAGGGGAGACCCGAGGTTGACCCCTAGGATTTTGGAGCCAGGGATACAGAGGATCTGAGGCCCACTACACTCCAACCGAAGAAAAGAGATACTAGCATCTTACAAGACATCCATGAAGTCTTAAGATCACATTTCTTCATGTCAAGCAAGATTCCAGAATACATACACCCCAATTCAGTAGCTTTATCATTTTTCTCCTATTTGTAGGTCGCTTTGGGCCAGTATTTATACATTTTAAATATTTCAGAAAATGTGGAAATAGGCAATCTATTTGGCTCATCTAGACTACTAGTGCTTCAGGGGAGGGTACGCAATGCCAAAGTTATTACTATTAAACTGGTCTGGTGAGATTAAACATTCTCATTAAGTCACTACTGCAAAAACTTACAAGTACTGCAGTTAATCTTTAAGTCAAAATGCTTGATAAGACACTAAGGTTTTAAAAATCAAGTAACACTCAAAATAGCAAGCCAATTTTATGTACATGTGTATGGACACATCTGATGACACACAGCCCAAGTTATAAGAGGACCTGCTATATTATGAGTCACAAACTCTAGTCTATCCACACTGCAGTCCATCTATAATTCTGCCACATTTCCAACCTCAACTCAGTTCAACATAAGATCGCCAACGTTTAGTCTGTACTATCGATCACTACGAATACACAGCATTCTCCTGGAGAAACTGGCTGCTCATGGCTTGAATGGGTATATGCTCCACTGGGTTAAAAACTGGCTGATGGCCAGGCACGAAGAATGGTGGTGAATGGAGTTAAACCCAGTCGGCAGCCAGTCACAAGTGGGGTTTGTTCCCCAGGGCCCAATTCTGTTTAGTATCTTCATCACTGACCTGGACAAGGGGATTGAGTGCACCCTCAGTTAGTTTGCAGAGGACACCATGTTGGGCGGGAATATTGATCTGCCTGAGGGCAGGATGGCTCTTCAGAGGGATCTGGACAGGCTTGATCAATGGGATGAAGCCAACTCTATGAAGTTCAACAAGGCCAAGTGTCAGGTCCTGCACCTGCATCACAACAACCCCCTACAACACTACAGGCTTGGGGAAGAGGGGCTGGAAAGCTGCCCAGCAGAAAAGGGCAGTGTCGTCATTGTGTTGTATGGTAGAACACAGCACCTTCATAATATATATTTTTATTTCAAAATATTTAGAGTAGAATTTAGATTACAACAGTTCAAAAAAAAAAACCCACACCACAAAAAAAAAAAAAACCACCACAAACAACCATAAACACAAACCACACACTATTCAGAGTTTGTTCCAGGAAACATAATACATCTCCTTTCTAGAGTACAGAAGTCACTGCTCTATACTTAACAAGAGAAGGGAAGAAAAAACCCCAAATTTACTTAGACCGGCAGCTATGAACTTATGCACGCTGAACAAAACAGCTAGGAGATCAAATAGATTTGTGCATACAAGACTTAAAGATACAGAATTGATACAGCCTTCCAACACCTCAACAATTTCTTTCTATCCACTGACCTTGATCCAGAGCTTTACTGAAATATGATTCACAGGCTCTCCCTAGCATCACCAGCAAGCTTACTTTTGTTTTAATAACAGAAACTATCCATTCAAGAAGTATTGGTTAGGAGTAGGCATGCCAAAAATACTTCACTGTTCTCTTGGAAATAGCTGAAAGTCATCTACATGTGCAAAGCTGATAGCTGCAGGGGGGGAAGACAAAACAGAACAAGGCTCAGAGTCAGCCTCAGCCAACTGTATGAGGTTTAACAAGGCCAAGTGCCAGGTCCTGCACTTATGCCACAACCACCCCCTGCAACTCTACAGGCTTGGGGAAGAGGGGCTGGAAAAGGACCTGGGGGTGTTGGTCAACAGCAGCTGAACATGAGCCAGCAGTGTGCCCAGGCGGTCAAGAAGGCCAACGGCATCCTGGCCTGTATCAGGAACAGTGTGGCCAGAAGGACCCGGGCAGGGATTGTCCCCCTGTACTGGGCACTGGTGAGGCCACACCTCAAATCCTATGTTTGTTTTTGGGCCACTCACTACAAGAAAGACATTTAGGTGCGGGAGCGTGTCCAGAGAAGGGAACAGACCTGGAGCACAAGTCTTGTGAGGAGCAGCTGAGGGAGCTGGGGGTGTTCAGCCTGGAGAAGAGGCTCAGGGAGACTCCCTGAAAGGAGGTTACAGAGAGGTGAGGGTTGGTCTCTTCTCCCAAGTTACAAGTGACAGGTCAAGAGGAAACAGCCTCAAGTTGTGCCAGAGGAAGTTTAGATTGGATAGTAGGGGAAATGTCTTACCAGAAATTTGGAATGGGCTGCCCAGGGAGGGGGTAGAGTCACCATCCCTGGAGGTATTTAAGAGATGAGTTGATGTAGTACTTCGGGACATGGTTTAGGGTAGACTTGGCAATGTCTAAACGGTTGCACTCTAGGATCTTAAAGGTCTTTTCCAACTAAAAGAATTCTAGGATTCTATACCTGATGATGGCCATAAACTACATGGCCAAACTGCCTGACAAAGATCAGAGTTAAGGTTCTGCAAGCATGGTTTGGTTGCACATGATCTTGTGTTTTCAGGTAGTATTAGAACTGGAAATCACTATCTGTGCTTCTTAGCATACACAATAACCCTACCTAGATCAAAGGAGCCCTAGGGAAAGGGCTGGGAGCTGGCTACCATCGTTGCCTTGCCCGTTGCCTCGCCCGTTGCCTCCTGAGACTAGGCAGATGTCCAAAACAGGCTACAGTCTGGGCAAGTTGTCTGGGGAGGGTCTGTGGGGCCCACAGACATAGCCATCCAAAAAAGCTATGTGCAACAGCAGAGTGCAGGTCAATTAGGTATTCCCCAGGCCTGAGAGTTAGAGATCGTAACTGTGCTTATGATCAGTGAACCAACATCAGAAGTAGTTTCTTGCCTCCCTGACTGCAGGCAGCTTAGTGGTTCTTTCACTTTGGAGATAGCCTGCTCTGAACAGGATCTCTTCAGACCTGGAACAAGCAACTCCAGGCTCTATTCACAGCAAAGGGATAGGGAACTGCAGGTATCAAAAATCTGCTTATTAGCATCAGCGATAATCTTCTATTTTTGTTTCCTTTAGTTAAGTACACTGATAGAAAAGCTCCATAGCACCTTGCCTGCAAAAGGCAGCTTTTGTGCTGAGTATACCACACATTCCTTCGTGCCAAGGAAAAAATATTTTTGTGGAGTTAAATGGTCTACCTATTACATAACCAGTTACAACATCTATTTACTTAACTTGAAGCTTCCTGGGAATTAGCCTACAATACCAAACTTTTAAACATTGTGCTCATACTTACAGATACCTGATGGCAAGTTCCATATCAATTTGCTATTTTGAAAAAAAATTTACTTCCACATATTGCAAACTGCTTTGAAATCAAAACAAATCACTTGTATCTCAGCTTCTTCCAACACACAACTCCACACAGCAAACAGTTAAAGAGTTACAAAAAAGCAAGTAAAACAATGCCTTGACAAGTATTTAGCCCCCAAATTACCTGAGAAAACTAAGCATAATGCTTAGGTTTCTCCCCACCCCTCCTCCAACTTGTGTCAAGACTTGCTCCTTCAAGTAGCAAAAATACCTTATGAAATAAATTTCCTTCAGAACTATCAAATAGCAACTCTAACAAAGCAGTTAATTTTTCTTGTTTCCTTTCATGTTAGATGTATTCATTTTCATCTACGCAGCCCTAAACCAAAGGAGCTTTTAATATTGACTCTACATTAAACATGCTTCTTGACACAGCACACTTGATCAAACTGTGCTATGCATTTAGAAACGTCATTATTATTTGTGTAATTTCTCACTTGCACCTTCCCTGAAATATTGGCTCCCAGCACAAAAATACCATGCAACTATAAGAGATTTTTTTTTTTTTAAAAAAAAAAAAGCACATACAAAAAAAAGCAAACAGTCAGAAGATGTGATGCTAAGGTGCAATTGCACCAAGCACACAGAGCTTTGAGTAAGCCATCAGGAAGCACCTTCTAGTATTACTGCAAGTATCCTGAAAACATCACTTAAACCATTGGCCAGAGGCTTATCAGCCTCCAGGCTCTGAAGGCCCAATCAAAGTAAAACACTGGATTTCAAAGCAGACTGATCAGTTGTCGACTAAGATGGTGAAACTCTCACTATGCACAACCCTCAGACACTGAGCTCTATCCCAACTAGCACCCATCAGCAGCAGATCACAGCTTAATAACCACTGTTGTGGTGGTCTTAATTTAAGTATCAGCTGCCAAACTTAAAGGTGAGGAATTTATCCCGCCATGTAAGAAAGAACCCTCTTAGCTGAATGGAAGATGCCCGAAGCAAAAAACAAAAAGCACAAAGCAAAAGAAAAAAGAAAAAGCAGCACTATTCATGTAAGTGCAGGAAGAGGTTACTAAGACATCTCGATTTAAAAATGACCCAGTTACCAACTAGAGCAACTTCTTAAATCGGTATACTCTTCGGCTTGCCTCCATTATTACTTTGTTATGCCAAAGCCTTCCCTTCTTTCAAAACAGTGAGGCCAAACTGAACACAACTCAAATATATTATTCGACACGCTACACGTTATTTTGGTTTTGTGCAACAAAGCTCTTAAACCTTGACCCTGACAGGCACAGATGCATGTTAGCCAAGCAGAGAGATCATCCACAATTATTTTTTTTTTTTTTTTTGTCTTTCCAGTTTGACAGAAATCAAAGGGCATGAAATGAGAGATGCAGGAGCCACTACTGAAACAATAACTCCTGGAGGAAGCAAACTGAAGGGGACAATATCTTACTAGAGAACCAGTAGACATCAATCACAAAGGCGTTCGCCGAATACAACATATCTTCTACAGACACCAAGGTTTTTTAATTTCTGCTTTTATGAAAAAAAAAAGTTCATTTCCTCCTCCAGTTGTTTTAGGAATTTAAGTCTGCTCTCTTTCTGGGACAGCAGTGTCAGATTTCTTGCTTACTTTACAAGAAGGGAAATAAACACAAAGGTTTTTTTGTATTTACAGGAAGATTGAGAGAGGAATTAAAAGCATTTATCTTAAAACTGGGTTGGAAGGGGACAAAACCAGAAGTGACACCAAGAGATGCCCAGAGCCTGGAGGGAGAAAAAAAAAACCCAAACACCACCATCACAGCTCACCAGGAGAACACCCGGCAGGCAAAACAAGGGAATTCTAGATGCTGCAGTCCGCAAACCAACTTCATCGGGGGCCCGTCTTAAATGCCTCTGTGCGAATGCACAGAGCATGGGAAACAAACAAGAGAAACTGGAGGTGTGCGCACGAGTGAGTGGCTAGGAAGTCACTGGCACTGTGGAAACGTGGT
>NW_010266258.1:9940-10323 GCF_000690775.1 Eurypyga helias
GGGGGTTTGCTACAGGCCACCGGGCCAGGATGAGCGAGTGGATGAGGCCCTCTACAGACAGATAACAACAGCCTCATGTTCACATACCCTGGTCTTCATGGGGGACTTCAACCACCCCCATATCTATTGGAGGGATAATACGGCAGGACACAAGAAAACCAGGAGATTCCTGGAATGCATTGATGACAACTTCCATCTCCAGGTGACAGAGGAACCGATGGGGCAGAGTGCCATGCTGGACCTCGTTCTCACCAACAGGGAGGGGCTGGTGGGGACTGTGAAGCTCAAGTGGCCCCAGAATCTACAGGCCACTCAGTCTCACCTCTGTGCCTGGCAAGATCATGAAGCCAGGAAACCATTTCCTCCTGGAAACCATGCTGAGG
>NW_010266259.1:0-390 GCF_000690775.1 Eurypyga helias
CTCACCTGGAGTGCTGTGACCAGTTATGGGCTTCTCACTTCAAGGACAAGGAGCTACTGGAGAGGGTCCAGCGCAGGGAGATGATGAAGGGCCTGGAGCACCTTCCATATGAGGAAAGGCTGAGAGAGCTGGGTCTGTTTAGCTTGGAGAAGAGGAGGATGAGGGGGGATCTTACCAATGCTTATCAATATCTAAAGGGTGGGTGTCAGGAAGATGGGGCTGGGCTCTTCTCAGTGGTGTCCCGTGACAACACTAGGGGCAGTGGCCCTAAACGGGAGCACAGAAGGTTCAGCCTGAACGTGAGGAAACACTTCTTCACTGCGTGGGTGACAGAGCACTGGAACAGGCTGCCCAGAGAGGTGGTGGAGTCTCCTTCCCTCGAGACTTTGC
>NW_010266259.1:449-27993 GCF_000690775.1 Eurypyga helias
GGTTGGACTAGATGATCTCTAGAGGTCCCTTCCAACCCCTTCCACTCTGTGAATCTGTGACTGTAGGGAGATTAAAAAAATTGCTAAAGAGTATACAAATTAAATGTCTTCTATGTTTTTGCTAACCTGTTTTTTAGCTGTTTTTCACACTACCATCAACAGATTCAGCAAGAATTTAATAAGCAACTTGCCCATTTCTAAAAATCTGTCCTGTTTAAGTGCTTTGAACTAGAAAAATGGTTCACTTGCTTTTTTTCTGCATATTGTAAGATCTGTAACCTGTGGGAGGGAAAAGTGTTCATTTCTGGGTAAAATAGCAAATACTTTGGTTTTAATAATATAATCTCTTAAGAAAATAATATTACAGTGTAAAATTTATGTTGTGATTTATGTTGTTCCATAACTAGGGCGTCACTACGGAGCAGTAACTTGTGAGGGATGCAAAGGATTCTTTAAAAGGAGTATACGGAAGAATTTAGTATATGCGTGCCGAGGAACAAAAGACTGTGTCATTAACAAACACCACCGGAACCGATGTCAGTACTGTAGGCTGCAGAGATGCATCGCGTTTGGGATGAAACAAGATTGTGAGTCTGAATAAGCATAAATTATTTTAGCTGGCAGCTGTGTTAAAGTTTGTGCTGTGGAAGATACGCTTGGTATTAAGACAAATTGTTACCTTGACTTTATAGTTTTAAATGGTTGTATCTTTTTCCTTTAAAGAATTGTGCAAGTTTGGTGTCTCAGATGTCTGTTTTCCGGCATACGTACTGCTTGACGAACTTAATAAGCACATTGCATGTGGTGAAAGGGAATGAACTGTTGTTCCTAGGTGGCAAATGTCAAGCATGTCCTCATGCTGTGTTTGTATATATGCAGTTCCGTATTCCTCTGTGTAAATGAAGCTACTGGACACCGAGCATCCTTCTACCTGCTTGTCACTTTTTCCACGGCTGAGGCTGCTGACAATTGCTGTTCACTCTTGGCACTGCTCTGCAGAACAGTTGTTCGCAAGGCAAAGATCCATAGTGATCTAGAGATCAGTTCTTACTGATTCCTGTAGATTTCAAGTTCCTTTTTAGATTTCCATACACTGGCTGTAGTGACGTGGTAATACCACAGCTGTAGCAGAACACTAAATACACAGAAAATCAAGCAGTAGCTGAATTCAGGCCCGATACTGCCACACTGTTGCTCTATGCGCAGGCTTAGTCACGTGCTCTGCTCGCTGCCATCCAGGTCTATTTTGCTGACCCTCTTGAACCTTTGTGAACATTCCCCTCCTTACAGCCCTGCTTCTGTCATCAGTAACACGTCACTAGCACTGAAGAAATTAATTCAGAAAGGGAGGAGGAGCTGGGGCGGACCTTCACCCTCTAGGGCAGTACTGTGCCCCTCCACAGAAGACTTTCTAAGCAGAATGAAATTTCTGGGGTTGGGGGTCAGAAGGCAGGAAAAAGATCTCTGGGTCAGGGGGGAATACTGAGGAGAGGATTGTTCTCGGTTACGGGGTCTCATTCTGCAGTGGAGTGTGGAGAGGAAAGAAGCCTCAGCACCGTCTTGTACTGTAGCTCCCTCAGTGGGGTTATTTGCCCCTTGAAGAAATCTTGGCCTTTTCTCAGCAAACTCATCCCCAGCTAGCAAGCACAGGGTTAAACAAGGAAGATGAGAGACTTTTGTCTCCTTCTCCCACCCTTTCAAAGCACCCTCTGGGGGCTACGGACTAGCTTTAATGGCATTGGCAATACTTGGTGGTACTACGACATTTGGTTTTAGGATACTTACCAATGTAAAAATTCAAATAGCATCACGGTCTGCTACTAACTTGAAAGCTTTTTAATTTTGCTCTCTACTTACACATTTTCCAAAACTGCATAATTTAATAAAAAATAGTTAGTTTTTTTCCTATTTGCCTTTTTTTTTTTAAATACCAAACATTCAGGATTCTCTTTCCAGGCTTAAACAGTTTCTATGCGCAGTACAATATTAAAGAGGCTCTGCTGGCCAGTAGTCGATGCTTATCTGGCTGGTAAATTGGTGTGTATTTTAAATTACATACAGGCCTGGTTTGTGACTCTCTCAGGATTTTATTCCAATCTACAGAATGATTTGCACCACTTCAGAATTGTGGAAGAACAACTTACTGTATATTTTTAAAAGATGCATACTTTACAATACCTCTTACTAAGTTATGCAGTAACGGTGTTACTGTTACTTTTCCAGAAATTAAATTTTCCTTTTAAACTTTTAAAATCAAACTGTAAACTGGTTTCTTTTGGCTTTATTCCTTAGAGAGTTCCCCATAGGGTATAATACTGTAAGGTTCATTTGGATGTTCTCTAATCCATGCCAAGCAAGGTGATGTATCTGTCGGCTAAAGCCTACGTTCATTCCACCTAGTTTCACTGAGCTATTCAAATCAAGTGTCAGCTGCTTTTCTGAAGTTAGTGATTGTGGGTCAGGATGTTGCCCAGGTCTTAAATGGTCAGAACTAAACTTTGTGGATGTCCCTTTCCCTCTGTATTGTCTAACGTCCTAACTTGGGAAGCTGCTTTAAGCACGTAAAGTTACGTGGATTCAACCCAGACCCACAGACCATGGAAAAGGGAACCATGAATCCTTTACAAATGAGCTCAGAGTGTGGGATAGGAAAATTGAGAGAAGGAGAAGCCATAAGCCTCCACTTAAGATCCAAATTAAAGCTAATGTAACTTGACAAATTTAGTGTCTGTATGTTTGGTTTCACGCTCTGACTACTACATCACTTCATTAAGAACAAATCAAATTGGTGTACTGCCAAGTTGTTGGCTTATTGGTTATGGAATGGGTTGTTTTTTTTTTAAACTATTTTCAGAATCACTATTAAAATTGCAGATTAAAGAAAGAAAAAGGATTGTTTCTTAGTCTGTCATTTGGGATGTGACTTAATAGTTGCATATTGGTTTGTTAGCTGTGCAGTGTGAGAGGAAACCTATTGAAGTGTCAAGAGAAAAATCTTCCAACTGTGCGGCTTCTACAGAAAAGATCTACATTCGGAAAGATCTTCGTAGTCCATTAGCTGCAACTCCAACCTTTGTAACAGACAATGAAACCGCAAGGTACGTGAATACTACTCAGAAGCAGCTATCTCTGTTTGCTGAAATAGGAAAAACTAATTCAAGTATTAATCAGAGCTAAAATGTGGGCTGTCTTTTGTCAGATCAACAGGTCTGCTGGAATCGGGAATGTTTGTTAACATCCATCAGTCTGCCATGAAAAATGAGCCTACTGTGCTGATGACTCCGGATAAGGTACGTGATGATACGGCTGACACATTAAGTAGAGTTGGTTGCTGTAACTGTGAGTGTAGGGGAGGGAAGGGTCTTCTGTTCTGTTAAATGCATTTTTAAAACACTCCTTCCCAGTATCAGCCAATGTTGCTAAGGCTTCTTTTCACAAGAATGCTTTTAGCCTTGCACAGTAAAAATGCTAAAAGCTGTACAAAGTACTTGCACAGTAAAAATGCTAAAAGCTGTACAAAGTAAATGTCTTCCTCCATGTTTTCAGAGACCTTTAAGGGCTACTGCATTATTTTTCTTCGCATTGGGCAGTCCTGAGACTTGGATGTTTCTTTTGTACCAATAGTGAGATGTTTGCAAAACCTCATATGGCATTGTCACAGTGCATTTCATAAATAGTTATGGTGGTTTTCCCCGGAATCTCTATTTCTTTTGCAAAGCTAATAAGAGCTATCTCAGCAACAATCTAATTTCTGAGCTGGTTTTCCTTTGTTTCCATTTTGCTACACTTGCTGATCCACTAAAGCCATGTGATAGCTTCCCTACCCATGCACAGCAGGAAGCTTTTGTATTCTTCTAGCCAATATTAAATTACCTCATACTGCTTCCATGCATTTTGCCTCGCTTGTTCTGTCTGCAGAGGGCCCCATCAAAACTTGTTTACTCCATTTCACTTTTTTCAGGATTGCTGTTCACTACTGAGTCGCCTTGTTCCCTAGCAGTTAAATGAAGGCGTAAAACCCAAAAAGGCTCAAGCAGCATTCTTTTTCTGCTTGGTTTTAAGGGTGACTTTTTATCTATTCCTTCTTTTCAAATGTTCTACTACCCTATTACTGCTGACTCATTTACACGAGGAAGGGAGGAAGATGCTAAAAATATAATCTAGTGCAATCTTACAGTCCTGGTGACTGACTAGCGACTGGAAATGATAAATTCCCTTTCTGCTCTTGCATTTGTAGCACTTTGAAAGACACAGATAGCTATTACTTGTAAAAGTAAATGTCTAAATATTACATATTTTAGAAGCAATGCAGTGTCTAATTGCTGCATTATGATTACCCATTTACTGAAAACAATAATCTTCTTGCAGGTCTATTCACACGCTCAGTTCTTCATTTATGTAAAAGTTAGATTCTTCTACTGCAAGTTAACTGCTGCCAATAAGAGAGAATTAAAAACTCTACTTTTCCCTTAGGTTGAAGCATGCCAGGGAGATTTAAGTACACTGGCAAACGTGGTGACTTCATTAGCAAATCTCAGTAAATGCAAAGACATGTCACAAAGCAGTACAGAGCTGTCTATGATTGAGACTTTAAGTAATGGAGACGCATCATTATCTGAACTCCAGCAAGAAGAACGAGCCAGTAGTGATGTTACAAGGTAAGACACATTACACTTGAAAATACACGTAATTCAGCTGCATTAAAATTAACAGTCTGAGCTCATGTAGAAGATAAATCTTGTGAGATTCTTGCAGGTGAAATCATAAGGAAACGCCATTTGTGAATAAATACTTTCATTTGTTTCTACTTATAATAAATTTCAGTGTAAATCTTGCAGGTGATTTTCTTAACCTTTTGGTTGTCCTTAACATATCTTCGATCTTGTCTTCAAGTCTTAGTATTTGTATCATCCTAGAAAACTTTCTTAGAGATCTCACCTTTGATAAGTAGTTTAATGCCTGTAACTTCATTGTCTTAAAATCTTGCAAAGCATTTTCTTTCTACATAGAACTCACAGAATTCTCACTGTCAATACAAATACAATCATTGAATGTCATAGAATCATAGACTAATCTGAGTTGGAAGGCACCTTTAAAGGTCTTCTAGTCCAGCCCCCTGCTAAGGGGATGGGCCATCTGCCTCTTCTCTGGGCAACCTATTCCAGTGTTTCACCACCCTCATTGTAAAAAATTTCTTAGATCTAGTCTAAATCTACCCTCTTTTAGTTTAAAACCATTACCTCTTTTCCTCTTGCAACAACCCCTGCTGGGTTTGTCCCCATCTTTCTTACAGGCCCCCTTCAGGTACTGGAAGGCTCTATAAGGTCTCCCCTGAGCCTTTTTTCTCCAGGCTGAACAAGCCCAACTCTCTCAGCCTGTCCCCATAGCAGGCTATGAGAGTTGGGGACCCATTCCTGGACCTATTCCAACAGGTCTGTGTCCTTCTCAGCAGGGCTGCCCTGAATCCTGTCATCCCCCATCCTGCACTTGTGCTTCGGGTTGCCCCAACCCAGGTGCAGGACCTGGCACTTGGCGTTGTTGAACTCCGTGAGGTTGGCAGTGGCCCACCTCTCCAGCCTGTCCAGGTCCCTCTGGATGGCATCCCTTCCCTCCAGCCTGTTGACCGCGCCACACAGCTTGATGTCGTCAGCAAACTTGCTGAGAGTGCACTCGATCCCACTGTCTGTGTCGCTGATGAATACATTAAACAACACTGGTCCCAGTACAGACCCCTGAGGAACACTATTTGTCACCGACCTCCATCTGGACACTGAGCCATTGACCACTGCCCTCTGGATGTGACCATCCAACCAATTCCCCATCCACCAAACAGTGCACCCATCAAAGCCTTTCTCTACAACGGTGAAAGAAGGATGTTGTGGGGGACCGTGTCAGAGGCTTTACAGAAGTCCAGATAGGCACATCCGTATCTCTTCCCTTCTCCACTGAGGTAGTCGCTCCATCATAGATGGCCACGAGGTTGGTCAGGCAGGACTTGCCCTGGGTGAAGCTGTGCTTGTTGTCTTGAATCACCTCCTTGTGCTTTGAATATCTTAGACTTGTGTCTTGCGCTGGTTTTAACTGAGCCACTTTCACGAGCATATGTGTAAGATACGCTGTGTAGTACGTACATGCTCAGTTATTCTGTCAGTCACAATCGTATTCTTCCTTGGCTGTCATCTCATGCAAACTTCTGACAGCTGTCCCAGCAATATTCCTTTACACACTACCTACACTGTTCATCTGTTTTGAAAAGACTCCTTACATGAAGTAAATCCACCAAGGAAACAAAGACTGATACATAGTGAAGTAGTTTGTACTAACTGAAATACGTGATCTCCCCCTGTAGTCTCTACTGCTGTGTACAGCGGCACGCAGAGTGCATTTGTTCTGCTCCTTTCTTTATATGCCTCTTAGAAGGGCCATGTGACTTCATACAGGTGCTGATTTGGGCCTTCGCTGTGTCCTCCCAGGTAAAGAACGCAAGAATGTGCCGTGTAAATAGCATTGTACGTGCTGATGAACTTCATTCAATACTACGGCTGTTCCAAAAGATGTAGTACTAAGATTGCACGACAATTTTTCATTTCTTTATTTCCTGGCACTTCCAGCTGTTTGCTTTTGCCAGCTTTGGTGTTCCTGTTCAGTTTTAAGACTCTGGCTATGGCAAGGCACCAAGTTCTCTTGGGCAGAGAGCTTGAGAGAGCTCTGACTCAGCTTAGCGCATATCCTTGTCTAGTAGGTTACCTCAAACGTTGCCAGGCGGGAGGTTCAGTTTAAATGTTCCTGTAAACGGGAAGTTCTTACCCCAGCAGAAGCTAAAATTGTTATCTAAATCTTTGGTTTTCTTGCCAGGCTTTATGCCAGCTTGATCGAACAGACACAGATGTTTACTGAAGAATTTTAGTTTAATCCCTAAGGTTTACTGAAGAAAAGGAGTTTAAGGGATTTTAGGAAGTAAGGTGTATCCATCTGTGTTTTTAATGTATTTTATGTTCCATTGCTTGCAGCTATGGTAGTTAAACTTTCGCTTTTGCTGTTAGAGTACAACTTTGCTGCTAGCATTCCACTGCTTTTATATTGTACTGTTATATGCCTTGTCTTCTGACAGCTTCATTGTCTCTGTTCATTTTTCACAGTTTATCAGCAGCCCTATATATCTGTTAGTGACTAGGCCCGACGAAAAGACAACCAAAGTTGGTTTAGCACAGGGCATCAATACCGTGTATTTTAATGTTGATTTTACCTTTTTTCTCACTTTGTGGGCTTAGGTATTCATAGCTTCCGGGCAAGCTTTGTTCTAGATTCTCTTTTCCTTGGTTTACCTTGCAATCATCGCTCGTGTTGGGGCTTCACATTGGAAAAGGGCCACAAAGCAACGCCTCTGTTGGCTTCTGCTGGTTTACTGCTGCTGGTTTATGGGATTGGAGGGAGGAGATTTCAGGAGTAAACTGGAAACAAAGTACCATGGGCAGACATGGTTAACCAGTGTGCCTGCCCACCCTGTTTAAAAAGGACTCTTCAGCCTATACTAGCATAAATGCAGGGTCATGGCAGATGCATATGACATCATTTGGGGAAAGGAGAGATCTTGTTCCTCTCAGATTTCTGTCCCTGCTACATGAAAAGCCCTGCAGAGGGCTTTTTCTGTTTTTCCTAAGAAGCAACTGCCACTGAGCTTCTGGGTTTGCCTGTTCAGCCTAGAATGAGCCAAATAGGACCTGAAATTCACATCTTACAGCCAGGAGTCCAACAATAAAAATTCTAGAGCTTTATGGGAACGAATGCATTCCCTCTATGCCTACTTTCCATATACCTGAGGCAGAAAACATCCCAGGTATATCTGTGTAGTCCACTTGTGCATGCCCCAGCCATTCTTGCGTACACATCAAGATGTGCAGGCTAGTGTAGGACCAAAAACTAGTTCCTCTACGACATCAAGCCTGAGGCAGTGTCAACAGCTCTTCTATGGTGATGTTTCATTTGGTTGTAAATGGTTATGTCAAACACAGTAAACATTTAGATTGTTTTAGCTTGTTAATGAGTTTAGATAGCCAGGGAGTTTGGAGGAAGAGGTGGTGGTGAAATTCTACTCCAGACTTTGGCAATAAATTGGATTTTTAGATTCTGTGATAATAAACATGTCTATAAATTGAGAACCAGTTCTACATATAAACTGTTAACTGGCTTTTGTAAAGTTTTCAGACCTCTGTACGTAAGTTTTCCATGCAGCGCTGTATATAAATGATGCTGCTCTCAGGATGTGTCATCTGCCTGTAGGCAGTGATCAAATCTGTTTATTTTTGATTGAAGATGGCTTGGTTCTCAGGTGTATTCATGCACAGAAAAACAATGGATCTGTTAGCAAGCTGCAAAGTAATGAATTATATATCTGTGCTCTTCCTGGCATCTCCCAGTAATGTTTGGCAAGTGACTGGGTCTTCACAAGAGTCACTGCCTCGCATCAAAGGATGCTGAGGATGGTATTAATAATAATCAAGGAAACTTGCCTTTCTTAACCGTATTAGACATGTAGATTACTTTTAGAAACGTTATTATTCTGTTTCTGTGTAATAGAATCATAGAATGGTTTAGGTTGGAAGGGACCTTAAAGACCATCCAGTTCCAACCCCCCTGCCATGGGCAGGGACACCTTCCACTAGACCAGGGTGCTCAAAGCCTCATCCAGCCTGGCCTTGAACACTTCCAGGGAGGGGGCATCCACAGCTTCTCTGGACAACCTGTGCCAGTGCCTCACCACCCTCTCCGGGAAGAGCTTCTTCCTGATGTCCAATCTAAACCTCCCCACTTCCAATTTAAACCTGTTACCCCTTGTCCTGTCACTACAGGCCCTTGTAAAAAGTCCCCCCCAGCTTCCTTGTAGCCCCTTCAGGTACTGGAAGGCTGCAATAAGGTCTCCCCGGAGCCTTCTCTTCTCCAGGCTGAACAAGCCCAACTCTCTCAGCCTGTCCCCATCGCAGAGGTGCTCCAGCCCTCGGAGCATCTTCGTGGCCTCCTCTGGACTTGCTCCAACCGGTCTATATCCTTCTGATGTTGTGGGTTCCATTGAAAGCAGGAGAGTGCTTTCGCTTACATATTTTGAAACAGTCTTTTCAAATTAAGTTGAACGACCTAAACATAACTCATGACTTAAAAAACCCCAAGGTTGTTCCGTGGGTGCCAGCTAGCAGCCAAAGTCTGTAAAATGCACAGGTGCCTTCAGTTGCTTTAACAGCAGCCTGTGGTCATGTGTGCCCAGCACTCATGCCAGCACTTTCCATAAGCATCGCTGAAGAGATCTTGCAAAGCAAACTGTGATTCAGCAGCGTAGTCAACATGTCAAAACTGTGAATTTGTTGGCAACTAGTGTGAACAGAATCTGCTGCTAATTTTTTTTGCAGAGCCACTCTAACTTGGAGTTTTCAGGGATTTTGTTTGGTGAAGTGTGCTACTGACTTCTATTTTCTAAACCTGATTCATTGAAACAGACATCTAAATACAGGTTTCAGACACGTGCAGCTTCCTCCTTCATTGAAACAGTCCCTAAATTACTTCATTTTTGTTTGTTTTGTTGTGATCTTACAGGGCGTTTGATACTCTAGCAAAAGCATTCAATCCGGGAGAGAGTGCAGCATGCCAGAACTCTGAAAGCATCGAAGCCGGTGTACAGCTGATTGGGGGAGAAACAAGCCTGAATATCATTGAAATCGAGGGGCCACTACTCAGTGATGCACACGTAGCATTCAGGGTACTTCACACTTTTTTTACTGTTGACTGTCTATAAGCATTTTAACATAGCAATGTAAAATAACAATCTGATTAAATCCTATTTTGAATTTCTTTGAGGAGTAACTATTTCTTCAGGTATTGGCATTCCTTTCTGCTGAATGCACCGCTTTTGCTCACTGGTTAACCATTTGGGAAAATGTACATCTCTCTTCAGTGGTTTAGCTGCACTGTTTTATAGCTTCTTACCTTAAAAATACTAGGTAATCTATGCAGAAGGATATACATAGTCAAGAGTTCCTCGAAGCGGAGAGTTGGCATCCGCATTCTCACTTGTTACCGGGTGGATCTGATGCAATCCGCAACTGGATTTTGAGACTCTAAAGTGTATTTGTCAGTTTGTCCTTTGTGTATATACCCTAGTTAGTATGGTATTCATTGATTTTAACCTTTAAGGAAAATACAGTTTCCTTTTAAGTGTGCCATGTATTTTCTGGCTTTCTTTCTCATTTTACAAGCCTGCAGGAATTCTTACTCATGGGCAAATAAAAAAGCTTGCTTATCAGAAGTCTCCTGTAATTAGTCTTATTAAACTTTGCCCTTCTGTACTGGTTTTGGCTGGGATAGATTTAATTTGCTTCCTAGTAGCTAGTATGGGACTGTGTTTTGGATTTGTGCTGAAAACTGTTGATAGCACAGGGATGTGTTCATTGTTCCTGCGGAGCAGGGCTTACACAGAGTCAGGGCCTTTTCTGCCTCTCACCCCACCAGTGAGTAGGCTGGGGGTGCACAAGAGTTGGGAGGGGAGACAGCCAGGGCAGCTGACCCAGCTGACCAAAGGGATATTCCACACCATGTGACGTCATGCTCAGCGTATAAAACTGGAGGGGAGGTTTGTGAGTGGGCTGTTGCTCAGGGACTGGATGGGCATCGGTCGGTTGGCGGTGAGCAGTTTTCATTTTCATCGCTTGTCTTGCTTGGGGTTTAGTTCTATTAATTCTAATTTTAAAATATTTGTTATTAATTTTTTCATTACTATTATCATTATTATATTTTATTTCAATTATTAAACTTTTGTAATCTCAACCCATGAGTTTTCTCACTTTTACCTTTCTGATTCTCTCACCCACATCCGGTTGGGTTGGAGACTGAGTGACCGGCTGTGTGGTGCTTAGTTGCTGGCTGGGGTTAAACCGTGACACCCTCCCAGCAGCACGTTTTGATCACTCAAACATCTCTCTGATGCAAATGTCAGGGTTTGTTGGTTTTTTTGTTTTGTTTTGTGTTGTTTGTTGGTGGTGGTTTTTTTAAAATGGTGTTAGCCAAACCATTATATTAAGAAGTATTAATTTCTGAAGAGAGAGCTGCGACACTATATATATGTAGCAGTTTGGGGTCAAATCCCATTTTCTTCACATGTGCGGGTAATGACACTGATTTTACTCATTTACATGGAGAACAGCAGAGCTGATTCTTTCTGATGTATATTGATGATACTTTTAGGACTTGGGAGCAGCTGTATATTAGGTATTTTACACATAAAAAGATTTTTTAAAATGCATTTATTTGTAAAATATTAATGAAAAGTACAAAAAGAAGGTGTTCTGTGAAATAGTATTCACTAGCCACCCTCCGCAGGAATTGTGGTAACTCCTTCAATTTTTCAGGCAACTTACTCCACTCCTCTTGGGGAAGCTTTAGAAAGCCATGATGCCTCTATGTTTCTATTTTTAATGTATTTCTCTGTATATAAATGTAAGCAACTTCATTCTCATTACAACAATTCTTTTTAAACTTGTATTCTCTGAGTGTCTGAAAAGTCGAGTTATTTTGGGGATTTTCCATCTCCAGGTGTCCCAGACATGAATATCTATCCAAGATAAAGACTCAAAGTATTTGCCTTTTTTGTTGCTTTGTAGTTATTACAGGGATAACAGAGTGGCTAATAATGGAAAAGGCGGTGGTTCAGTTTTATTTCGGGACTGTCTCATGTTAATTTAAAAAACAATTCCACTTTTTGACTTAGAAGAATCTCTTAAGACTGATTTTTTTTTTTCTTACCATGAAGAAAGTAAAATAGGAGTTTTTTATGTCGAAAGTAAAATAACTGACTTGCACTTTTTCTTTTGTTGCCAGCTCACCATGCCTTCTCCTATGCCTGATTATCTTAATGTTCACTATATCTGCGAGTCTGCCTCCCGGTTGCTTTTCTTGTCCATGCACTGGGCACGTTCCATTCCATCTTTCCAAGCCTTAGGGTAAGTGTTCAGTCACTCTATTTGCTCAGGTTGTGGATATGCCCTTTTTAATTTATTTTCACTGTCTTCTTCAGGCACATTTTAAAATATAAATCTGCTTATTAAAACTGTTTTATAGCTCTTCGTCATGAAGATAAATTTTCTGAATCAAAGCTACTCTCAGTTTCAGTCCAATTCCAGGTACTTTGGTTGGGTTTTGAAGGACAAGGCAGTAGATTTATAGCAATCAAATGCCTTTACGCTGCTGCTACTTTAATAAAATCTTAGTCCTTGGGACTTCCTATCATTTTTTAATAGCTACATCCCAAGCTGACATACTTATCTGGAAGTCAACAAAAAGAAGCTGCTCTGTGGATCCCCAAGTATTGTTACTTTATAGGTGAATTAGTAGTAATAATTTTGCCTTTAATAAACCCATAAGAAGAAAATGGTTAGCTAGTTTTAGGAAGCATTCAGGATGAAGTTGTGTTTTCAGGGGATTTTCCAAATAATAAATGATTGCTGTAACCAGAAAGTAATTCTTGTTACACAAACTGTAAAAGGAATAATACACTGCATTTCCAGCAGAATTCAGTGTAGCACTTAAAATTCTTAAGCTAAATGTAGTACTACATGGCCAGTCATCATGAGAAAACATCTCAAAACAGGTTGGGGGAAAGTGTTTTATGTTATTTTCAGAAGTAATTTTATGAAGACACCTCAAACAGATAAGAGATACCGTATCAGCTCTGACACAAATGGAGTATAAATCACGTTCGTCTGTTCTCACCTACAGTGTTTTTCTTCAGTGTCAAAATACTGTATGACTGTGGCAGCAAAGAGCATTCCTTTTTGAAGTGAGGGCTTGTCCCCTTTTCCAGGAAGGCTGTCAGAAGCAGGATGATCTGTGGTGACCATTCGTGTTTACTCGGATGTTTAAGCCGAGTGATTCTGTACTGTTTAAGGAAAGATACCACATTGGTGTAATTGAAGCCTGTGGTTTGGAGAAGGAAAAAGTAAAATTCTGTAAGGTTAAACAATAGTGAGGGTAAAAAACCAGGTAAATATGATGTTTTAATTTAGTGGAAATTGCTGCCCTGCTGCATTTAAAAATATGTCGCAAACCAAACCAACATAGTATACTGTATCGTTATGTATTTTAAAAAGGTTCTTGTAACACAGGCACTGCAAATCAGTGTTACAACACCAAATGGGCACTGCTTTTTAAAAATAAAATGTTGTACAGAAGACCTGTCTCTGAAAAGATTTAACAAGAAATGCTTATGGAAAACCTGCATATTTTAGAGTATGTCACTTCCCAATACATTTTTCCGTTTGAATAAAACCACGTAGCAGGATGTCTTATCAGTGTTAACATTCACCTGTGTTAGCAGGACAGCCCCAGTCAGGATCATGGACAAAGGTATAGTGAAACACCCTTTAACATAAATACACAGGTTTCCTTTTCAAGAGCGTAAAATACTTCTGTCCAAGTGCAGATTTATTCAGAAATAATGCAGCTTTTTTAGGTTGAGCACATTATGTATAATTTTGACTTTTAGAAGGGTGATTCATTTTGCTTTTAAAATGAAGAGGAATTCATGGTACTAGTAATTGAGAGGAGTTGACAAGCCAAAACAAAACCATAGTGGTGGTTTTGTAAGGAAGATAGATGATTGTATCCAGGTGGCTCCCTCCTCAGGCAAAATTTTCCTTATCTCAGCAAGATCGTTGGCTTTGGCATACTGATGTGGTTAACGATACCAAGTTATCGCTTAGTTCGTCTTCCTGCACGAGGATCCTCGCAGGCAAGAGGGATTCCTACTGAAACGTTCACCAAGCTGTTCTAGCCTCTCAGTTTTCTGAGGCTGCTGAAGTTTGAGCAGCCGTAACGTTGCTGTAGACGACCCATTTACCCACACGCTCGCCAACACACCGTACTGTCACTCTTCCTCAGCACAGTCCCCGTGACGGGAGATGAGTGGCAATGTGATAAGTGTCTGTGGAAGCTGCGTGTTCAGTACCATGTCTGCCATAACAAGAACTGGATCACAGTGAAAAGTGTTGCCCGAGGGAAACTCTCCATAATCCAGTGCAGGAGAAGCCTATGTTAATCTGTCATTTGGCATGTTGGTATTGCAGTAAATCATTAAAAATGTTCCTGAAGATTTTATCAGCGTTCTTGCAAATCCATTCCACTGTGTTTCTGTAGTTGAAATCCTACCTTTAATATGCTTTTCTTCTTTGATAGGCCATGTGCTTCTTTTAACTTTTCATTATTTATATTTACTGGCTAAAACTGTGAAACATGGTACCTGAATTTGACTCCTCACTGGTAGGATTTCCGTTTTAAGGTACTGAGCTCTTGTTAAGCTCTACGAGTTAGAGACGCTTGGCAATACTGAAAGTTAGGTTGCTGATATGGAAGTGCCTGAATATGGATTGATACACCTAATTTTAAGCCTCAGTGTTTGGGAAAAAAAAAAGTGACTACACATGAAACTTAATTTAAGGACTAATTCTTCCAGCAAACAAATCTTCATGACTTCTAGTTGCACTTCCAAGTCTGTGTTTCAATCCTGATTCTAAACATGAAGAGGATGTAGAAGACAGCAGTCCGGAGGCTCAGGAACTTGATCTTACATGTTCCATTGCACATGTATTTTTAATTAAGAAATTATACCAACCTGCCAGATTTCGAGTTTAAAGAAAACCCGACCTTTGAGTCTCTTCTACGTTCACAACACGGGACCAATGCAAACGGCTTTTGCCCCGCAGGTAAATTTTATCCAAAAATAAGTGTAAATCCTAAAAAAACTAGCATGATGGAATACGCCTGGACAGCTGTCATTCACTGTAACTTCAGCCTGCTTTTGTGATAGAGATCTATTTCCTTTTAGACCATTAAAACAAAAATTACTTCTTTACAAATATCACTCTAAACCAGGTATTTTAATCCCAGCATGCGAATAATACTTGTGATGCAGGGCTCCATTTTGGTATTGGTTGCAATGGTTGAATTAGATTAATGTTTTTTGAAGTGTTCTTCAAATTTAAAATCTGTGAATACAACTGGCTGGTTTTACTAAGTGAAATTACTGTGTTATTTTTAATAGACAGGATAACAGCATATCATTAGTAAAAGCCTGCTGGAACGAACTTTTCACGCTTGGTCTTGCACAGTGTTCACAAGTGATGAACGTGGCAACTATCCTAACTGCGTTTGTTAATCACCTTCATACCAGTTTGCAGCAAGGTAAGGTGTATACTGCGTGCGTTGCCAGGCCCGGGGAGTTACTTCCTGCTTTTTAAGTTTTGAACTGTGCAGGAGTGTTTTCAATTATCCTTCAGCTGTTAATGAAAATTTACTGCTTGCAGAGTGTAGTGGTAAGTGTGCCAACAAAATAATCCTAGGGAATACTGTTCACCAGGTGGAATTTTTTAGCAATTTTGCAGAAGTCAGCTATGCTAATACTTCCTTCCCCCCAAATTAAAAAAATAACCATCTTTCTAATCTACGGTAGCATTTGCTTTCTTTATTGTGTCTGTGTAATGTCTAATAGTGTTTCGCTGTTCTGTTAGTATACATCAGCTCCAATGAGGAGGATTTCAGGCGGCACCAACGTTACGAACGCGAGTGTTCACAAGTGTGCTGTGCGTGCGATGCCTCTGTATCAAGGGTGTAGAGTAACGAGTCACCCACCCGCCCCTGCTGTTCCTGCCCGTGGAACAAAGCAGCCAAGTGCCAACTTGGTGATGCCCTTCCTTGACATAACTTGGCTTGTTGGCTTCTCTGCTCTGGTTTTAGACTACATCCAAGGCTCAGTAATCTTCCTTTCTTATTAATCCTACCTCCTGCAACTTTTGCGTGTTTTTCATTCAAATGAGAGAGATGTCCGTTGGCTTCCTATTTCATCTACGGTGAAGGAAATGGGCTTCTGCGTGGTAAAGGAGTCTTTTAGCTAATCTTTTGTGCTTGTGAAGGCTCACAAGGTTTTCATCGCTAAAAGCTAACCAGTTAAAAAAGGTATAGTCTTCGTCTGTTCACAGTCTTCACACATTTTTAATCAGGTAGATGCACATACAAAAATCTTGGCACTTTCAGGTTCAACTAGATTTTGCCATTATTTGCTGTTACGGGGATGAAAATTCACTGCCATTAATGCAATGCAAAACCAGATTGGTAAGCTGTAGACAAACAGCAGCCCATCAGGCTGTACATTTTCCCTCTCCTTCTATTATGATGGAATTAAAGAAGTATTTATGAGGGTTTTTCATGATTGGAAGATATCCACAAGATCCTCCTACAAATAACAATAGTTTTTAAGTAAAACAAACTGATTAAACCACTAAATGTAACGGATCAGCAAAACATACTAACAGATATGTGAATTTCTTCAGGAGGGATACAAATGGAATCTGGGAAAGTACTTTGGTCTCCATATTTTTTAAGGATGTTCACTAGAAAGGGTATTGTGGTAATTAATAATGGTTTTATCATGGCTACAGGTACATATTTTTGCCATTTAATTTGAGAATTCAGCTGGCATGCAAAAATCAGGAATTTGCAGCCAATGTCTTCCAGCTGTGTAGCATGCCAGCTGCAGCATCTCCAAGAGATAACAAGTTTGTGGGGCCCAGGGACCCTAGTTTGATAGATGGTGGAGGGAACAGGATTTTCAGGCTGCTTAGGTACTGCTGACTCAAGGGGAACGGCTCTGCACCAGTGACATTCCCCTAGATGCAAATGAGGAAAGGTGTACAGTGCACCTTCTTTTTCAGCCGCAGCAGGGGCTTTGACGCTCACCTGCTTCATGGCACCTGTTCCTTAGACGCAGAGCACAGAGCTGCAGTAGCAGTGTTTTCTTTCTAAGTCTTTCCCATTCATGATGATTTCAAGCTCAAAAAAATGGTTATAATCCATAATTGTTGGTGTCAAGGTTATTCAGGCCTAGCGTGAGAGTTTATAAATGGCATTGATTTCCCACTGTCTGTATCTAATACAAATCATTATTTTTAAAAATCCAGTGTGACCACATTCTTTTGCATGCATGTTGACTTGGGGGGGGTTATATTTTGTGTGTGTTGACCTAGATAAGCTGCCAACAGAGCGAGGAAAACTAATAATGGAGCATATCTTCAAATTGCAAGAGTTCTGTAACAGCATGGTTAAGCTTTGCCTAGATGGATACGAATATGCATATTTGAAAGCAATCGTCCTCTTCAGCCCTGGTATGTAATTATTCCAAATGTAAAACTTCAATTGAACCTGCTTTCTGCCATGTAGCTTCTGCCCATTTCATTACGTGCAGTTACTGTCACCTGTAGAATTACTGCCTCACTTGTTGAGGAATCCCGAAAGGTGCGTAGTGAGGACTGGAGGAAGAGGAGGGTTAATCTTTTCATGAAAATAGTTGAATGCTGCTGTGGGGACTTCAGTTTTGCTCTTGCCTCTGCCACAGGTATAGTTCTCCTTTAGGTGTTCCTTACACCAAAACAGCTCTTTTGTGTCATTCCTGTACTTGGAACTGGTTCAGGCTGCTCCAGGAAAGAAACAAAATGATGGAAGAATACCTGAAGCCCATTTTTCTAGCACAATGTCTGCTAAGATATGGGACAGAATCTGTAGGCCTGCCTAAAGAAATCAGCCCTGTTAAACACCAGAAAATATTTTTCTAGGAACCTTACACACTTCCAAAGCAACATTTACTTGTTTGTTTAGTCTGAAGTTAATTTGTCTCCTTCCAATTAGATTTAACAACACAAAAGGTAGAAGGAAAAATGTCTTGGGGAAAGACTATGTCCATTCATGTGATGGAGATGAATTTTGTTTAGCTCGCATGTTTTCAGAATCCCATTCCTGATGATGTGTCGCTGCTTTAACGGCAATGTGTTGGCAGTATGCTTGATTCTGAGCCATATACCAATACCTGCATACACCTGGAAGTCATGTTCAGTACCTTCAGTACCTTGAACAGGAGGGATGTTCTGGCAATGCTTCATAGGCCAGAAATGACAATTTCAGGGCTTTTACTGTCCTCCTTACAGGATGGGGCTGAGCTGCACATGCAGCAGAGTCCTAAGGTAAGAACATCTGTTTTAATAGGCCCTGCTGATTTGCTCTCTTCCATAGCTGGAGGCTCAAAGATTACTGAAAAACCTGTGCCAAGCCAGCTGTTAGACTGTCACAAGACAGCCTTGGGCGAAGAGATGTGAGTGCTGAGAAGACGTTGCCTCTTTAGAAGTGGCTACTAGCATACTAGCAGCGGTCTTCAAACCTACTGTTTTCGGAAGTTGACCCCTAGCTGCATTTCTAACATTACTCTAAAAGCAGCATCGTGAAGTGATGCATATTACATGTTAAGGACAACTCAAACATGTTGTGCTTCTTTTACAAACTGGTTAACCTCTTGTCCTCTGCGTAGATCTGAAATCGTGTGTTCAGAATGGCTAAATTACTATATAGGGCAAAATACTCCTCTGTGAAATTATGTGTTCAAGGGAGTCCAGTGTGTCACATAACTGCTAAGTTGCTCTGAAGATTTTTGTATCTGCAGAGCTAGACGAGAAACTCCTGGCTTTTTGACAGAAGGTCGTATATTTGGAGAGAAGGAGGGACTGTTACAAATAATCTTTTATCTGACATAATTTGGCAGCTCACTTATGATTCCCTCTCTGAAAAATAAAATCTACACGATTTGTCATGCTACTGTGACAGTAAAATATTGACATTAAGATAGATGGATAATAAAACTTACAGACCACGCGAAGTGTTCGGAAGTACCAGATAATAATTTCCAAATGTGACTTGGCAGTTAGGTTAATATCCTTTCATTTTAGCAAGATTTAGATATCAAGTGTTTAAAACGCCACTAAAAATTGTGTTTAGCATGTTTAAAAATTTGGCACCAAACAGTTGGGAAATAATGATTTGCTACATATCTCCTGCAGTTTTTAGGAAATGAATGGTTCACGGCCTTTTATTCTGCTTTTTCCACTCGTCTTTATTTTATCCTTCCCTTCCCACCCAAACGCTTTTTGTGCACACAATATTCCAATAAATGTCAGTGTATTGAAACAAAGCTGCTGTTCTGCTGTACGGAGAACAGAGCTGTATCAGCAAGACTGATGCAGCCATTGCAAGCACTGCATTTATTTGAACTCTTCAAAATGTCTGGTTTTATTTATTAAAACTTCAGTAAAGCGTAAACGTAAGGGAAAAAAATGTAAAGCAGTGCCCTCCACTAAAACTGTGAAGTTGCTACAGCTACCAAATAATGATGGGGTTTAAATTAGATATCAGGAAGGAGTTCTTCCCGGAGAGGGTGGTGAGGCACTGGAACAGGTTGCCCAGAGAAGCTGTGGATGCCCCATCCCTGGAAGTGTTCAAGGCCAGGCTGGATGAGGCTTTGAGCAACCTGGTCTAGTGGAAGGTGTCCCTGCCCATGGCAGGGGGGTTGGAACTGGATGGTCTTTAAGGTCCCTTCCAACCCAAAGCGTTCTGTGATTCTATGATTTCAGTATGCTCACATTCAGATAATATGTATGGATTTTAGTGCACCCTCTGTCGAGCAGGCGTAACAATGGCAAGTGAGTTTTGGGGTTTTTTGCAGATCACCCAGGTCTAGAAAATGTGGCACAGATTGAGAAATTTCAAGAAAAGGCTTACATGGAGTTCCAAGACTATGTAACAAAAGCGTATCCGGATGATACTTACAGGTCTGTAAACTTACATGCTTACTGGATTGATTCTTTTTTCAGAGCATCTGTGATACTGATTTGTACAGTATTTCTTGTAATAAATGGGTACATCCCCTTCTTACCTCCTTAACAGACAGAACTTACATTTAGAGCACTTCAAATATTATGCAAATATTATTATGTACTCATACATATTATGGGTATTATTTATCTACGCATTCATTTTGCATTTCCAAAATGAAATACTGCAAATGAAAAAAATACTTGTAATGTTTTCATTTTGAATTGCACCTACTTGGAATATTTCCTCATTTAGTCTAAGTATCCAAACGTCGTATAGTCCATCTAATTGACAGGCATATTCACGTTTTTTGTACTCTTGAAGACATGACTGAACATAAATTTAACACTCTACTGGTTTAAATATTTAAGCCTTTCATGAACTAGATATAGCGAATTTTGACCACTACTGTCCCTTGTTAAATTTTTTCACTTCTCCTGCTGATAATATGATCATGAATTAGGCCAAAACGAAAATCTGTGCCCGCAAGTAACACTTTTTACCAAACTTACTTTCCAGACTCTCTAGACTTCTTCTCCGATTGCCTGCTCTTAGGCTGATGAGTGCTGCCATCACTGAAGAGCTGTTCTTTGCAGGACTCATTGGAAATGTTCAGATTGATAGCATCATCCCATATATTCTGCGAATGGAGACAGCGGACTACAACTCTCAGATAATTGGTCACGTCGTATAAAAGTAGCCGTCAAGGATTCTGTACCATGGCAGTCATGGTGGTGTAAATGCATACCCTGTCTCCAAGAGATGGCAATAAGCCTTCCCGCGCACCTTTCCAAAGAAGGCTAATATTCCTCCTTTCCAGTGCATTTGGGAAACGTGGTGGAGTGTATTAAGGAATATAGGATCGCTTCCTATTTTTCACCTGATCTTCAAGGACTTGTAAATTAACTCGATACCTGAAGAAAGTCAAGAATTGTCCATCCTATTTTTGTAGATAGATGAACTTGGAATATTTGTTTATGAAGTACAGGCTTGTGAAGAAACTGAAGAAGCTTTGACTAAACTAAGGTATCTCAACTTAGTTTGATGTTTTAGACAAATAAATTAACTTTCCTCTCTTCATTTGTGTTTTCGGTGTTTTGCTACTGGTTCTTTCTCACTGATCAGATGGAATTGTGTGATCAAATATCCTGAAAAGGCCAGTGGTTCCATGGAAGCGTGACTTTTACAACCCTACTTAGTTTTTCCTGTTGTTTTGAAGAGCTGCTTGTTGAATGAAACACTGGACACCATTCAATGCAGGGAAAGCAGATGAAGTTCACATGTTAAAATACTCTGGTGGTATGTTGATGCAGTTGATCAAGTGAAACAGCAAACGGTCAGTACAGGCGGTTTTGTGGACGCAAAGGAGTACTGTGTTGTAGTGTTAAGTCTTGGTAGACATCAGCTGGTTTATACTACAGAAAACTACCAGAGAAGCCTATGTTACAGGTATTCAAGGACAGTGTCCTCCTGTTTTTTCTGGTCTCCGAAGTTAAAGCTTTTTCTCACTACCCCTCCCTCTTTCATACTCGGTGCACAACAGTGGAGGCATTCTAGATGCCTCTCAACTTCATGCCTTTGTGGTTTTTATTGTTGTCAGCCTTTGGCTAGGTAGTTCTCTTTTCTAACCACTCTTGTGTGATTATTTTTTCATTTGAGTTTGTCACATCCAGTGCCCCTCCCTATGGGAGCGTGGTGTCTGCTGCTTTTCCTTTCCGTATTAGAAATGAGCCTGGATGCTTCATATGTGTTGCCTGAATCGTACTCCATGGGTCTGATGGGCTTCGGTGTTTTTCTGTCTTGAGGCATGTGCCTCCCTGGCATGTGGTTGCTGCTTGTTTCCTTTTGCAACAGGAAGTTATACATCCCTGGCATATTTACTACCTGTTGCTTAAAATGAGAGAAGTATCCTAGTAGAAGTAGTGGTCTACCTCTGACACTAGCGTTTAGGATTATCTGAATCGTGGATCACGGCCGAGTTCTGGTTATCATGAACCTTTCTTTCTCTGGCACCACTGAGTGAGGAAGAGCCTCACCCAATCAAGAAACACATGGTTGCATCAGAAATTGCTTAGCCTAAAGATCAGCTTAGATGGGGCCCTTTGCCTGCGCTGCGTTAGCAGCTCCAAGGCTACCCTAACACCAAGAGACTACTAGATGAGGTTTGGGTGAGGTCTGTCATTTTTCTCAGCACCTGAGGATCTCAACCAGCCAAAAAGAATCAAGAGAACTGCCTCTGAATTTCTGTGTTTGGCTCAGTTCCATGAACTGAGCTGCTTGGATCTTCCTCCACCCAAGTTCTGTAACCGAGGCTGTGCTACAGGGTTGATCTTACCCAATACCACAGACCAAAGCGCTCACTGCCGAGGACCCTGATGGGATGGAACCATCCCCTGCTCTGCCTTGGCACTTACTGTCGTGCTGGAGGACAGCCAGCCGTCGCTGTTGGCGCTGGCCACAGCAGCTGAGCTCTTCCCACGTTCCACCTCTCGAAGGGCACGGGACTCGAGCTCTTCATCTGTGTTCCCGGGAGAGCAGTATGAGGACTACTTTGCGTCTCAGGAGGTACGCACCTCGTCCGCGGGGCTTACGGAAATAGGACAGTTGCTGCCAATATGCTGTCCTTGTTCTCTCCCCAGGGGCTAGAGACCCATCTCGCCATCTGTAGGACCAAGCTGCAGGTACATCCTTCTTCAGTTCAGCTCTCCTTAGAAAATCTGACCTGGTTTTCTAGCACTGTGCTATCCCTAACCCACGGCTGGCCCCAACAGGCGCGGGAGATTTACAGTCCTCTGTGTTAAACCTTTAAAGGAACCTGACAGCACGTTACTCTTAAATATTATGAAGGTGGTTTCTCAGGCATTCCAGTACTCTAGGAAGAGCTTTGCTCCAATATGCTCCAGATCTGTGTAGCCCAGATAATAGTAAGGTGGAAATCAAAGCTTGTTTACCTCCTAAATGCAGTACATTGTGCAAATCTTTCTCACTTCCTTGCAGAAGTCTTTGGCTCCATAGTTTGAGCCTCAGGTATGAATGACATGCATTTCTTGGTTTACAGCGGGCCAAAAGAGTCAGCTGATGCAGCCTCTCATGTGGTACTGTGCAGTTTCAGAAGCAGCTGAGAAAATACTGGTGTTTCCACAGACATAAATGTTCGGCATTGAATCCCTCAGCTCATCCATCTTTATCCCAGAACAGCCCAGTTCGAAGGGACCTTGAAAGACCATCCAGTCCAACCTTTCTCAGGAAAGGGAGCCTAGATAAGATTATCTAGCACCCTGTCCAGTCACATCTTGAAAACCTCCAGCGGTGGGTACTTTGCCACATCCCCGGAGGGGTGGTTGGCAGTGATTGATTGTTCTCAGCGACAAACTTCCTTCTTACATTGAGATCTCCAAGGTTTTTCAAAGGTTCTAGACAGTGGCCTTGCAGCAGTGTCAGCCACTTCTTTTAATAACTTTGGGGGGATTTCCTCTGGGCCCATGGATTTCTGTGGGTTGAGCCCTTGAGAGGCTGCACACCAGCCCTTCCTCCGTGACACACGTGTTGTCATAGCTACTTGATCCTGTGCTCTGCTGGTAAAGATGGAGGCAAAGTAGGTACTGAGAACCTCTGCCTTGTCGTCCGAGTCGTGAGTAGTTTCCCTGCCCTGTTAGGCAGTGGTCCTGTGTCTTCCCTGTGCTGCTGCCTGCTGCTCACCTACCTGCAGAAGCCTTTCTTGTTCTTGCGTTGTTGGCTGCGTCTCTGCGTGCCCTAGCAAGGGTCTTTGAGTATTTAGCCACCGTTCCATAGCTGATAGGCTTCTTTCTTGCATGGAGTTTGGTTTGGTTTGGATGTTTTTTATCAGAGCACTGCTTTGGAGGAGATGGCCTCAGAACCTTATTTTCTCTGGATATCTGTTCTTGCTTTGTCTTCGTGCCCTAGTCTGTTTGAATACAAGTTAGCCTACTTCAGTAACCTGTGGACTGCCATGATCACTGACTGCTGCGTCAAGACTACTTTCCTAGGGTATGTTAACTCAAAAGCACAACAACCTTGGTCATTTAAACCATCAGGTGGTTTAAGTTCAGGAGTTTGAAACATATCCTCGCTGTTCTTTCCAATGTCCATCACCTCTGCCAGGCAGCAGAAGATCCAAATCCCCATGGCTGACTTTTTTCCCCTCCCACACCTTTTACTGTTCTTTTCCTGGCAAATCCCTTAGACTTCATCTGGGATTTCTCCCACGTCACTGAATGAGGAAATTCACCCACCTGTGTTTTTCTTTCTAAATCCTGTAGTTTTAGGTCTGAGATTTCCCTTCACATGCTGTGTAGCAAGAGAATATTGTCATCTTCTTTGCGTGGGACAGAGACTTTCAGGTTATCTTCAGCTCCCTTGCCCAGCTGAGGATGACCGTCTCCAGGCTGGGTAACGGACGGTGTCACTTCTCAAACAGCGTGCTTCGCTGTAGCCAGGAGATACCCTCACAGGTCTCAGACTGCATCTGGGGGGTCGCTCAGTAGTACCTCTGTTTCATCCCTTTGCAAACCGGACAACTAGTTCAAGAACTCTTCAACCAAAGAACCAAGAGGTCTCTGCCAGCCACCTTTTTTTGAGAATGCTGGGACACTCAATTGCCTGTGGTGTGGCCATCCATAGGGATACACATGTAAAGGGAAGTTCCTTGTCTCAGAGAGATTCTAGCTACTTTACTGCCCACATATGTGGTAACCATATGCCCTTCTCCCTTGCCGTGTGGCTGACAGATCATAGCTCCATGCTTGCTGTCCAGTGAAGGAAAAGGGAGAGGCGAGTGCACACCCACAGGATTGTGAGGGCCACCCCACCCCCCCACCCCCATTTTATGATTTTGGATACCTCTGATGTTTGGAGCTCTGTAGAGCAAAAGTGCATGCGCACAACACATCGCAAAGAGCTCTGGCTGCTGGTAAGTAACCTTTTTCCCCCAAAGTTTTCTTACATTTTTTCATAATTGTAAATTTTGATGGGAAGTTCAGGATTGATTTAAAGGTGTGCAGCTGGTCTGTGCTGCTGGGCAAGTAACCTCTCTTCTCTTCCTGGGGATCTAGAAGCTGGATCCCATACTGCAGGGTGTTGCTTCAGTGTTACTCACTTTGCTCATCAAGGTGTTTCATTAGCCATTTAAAAATCAATTCATTAATCGCTCTTAAACTATAAATTCATGCTGTTTACAGGGCATGAGGCATACGTGGGTTCTCGGGGCTGGGAGCTTTAAAACAGGTCATACAGGAATGAACATGCTTTTTCCTTATTTCTGGATGTGAACCACTGCAGTCGTCTGAGGAGGAAGGGCTGAACAGTGAAGGCCTGGGTTTGTTGGTTTAAGATAACTGCTGCTCGGTTAAACGGGACATACTGAGATACCTTCAACACAGGCCCTTAGTGTTTCTAACAGCTGTTTTTTTGTGGTGGGGGGATCTCACATTACCACCTATGTGCGTTATGGTCACTTAGAGTCTCGGGAATACATGCTCTTTGCTACGGAGTGAAAGGCTGGCTTAATAGTACTGGTTTCTTTCACCCTGTTCAGTAACCTCGTTAATCAGCTAACAAAAGTGTGAGGCCTGAAGCTCACTCCACCATGGATGGTCAGATAGCTCGTTATTTTTGTGACCTCTCCCTTTCGCCTTTAATTCACTTTTCAACTTTCTGATCTTCAGCAGTTTGACAATTTTCATACCCAATCGGGACTGAACCAAACCATAGCATTTATTAGCCAAAAAATAAGTAGTCTCTCTGCCAACGAAAGGATGAGTTTAGTTTCAACAGGTTTAAAATTTTCCATGTTAAGAGCAAGAAAAATGATTTTCATAGAAATCACATGAAAGGGAAAGCAATTTTATACATTTCAAAATCCTGTCACTTAAAGAGGGGAGCAATGTTACAGACAAGCAGCTTACTCGTTCAAACGTTTTTCATGAAAGTACCTGTTGTACACACACATGTGGGGCTCGGCTGCTTGTTTCATACTGGTGAAGTCCCTGGTGCAAATAACTGTTGTAGTTTAAATTTTTTCAGAAGTAAATTCATCGCAGTACCTTCTCTTCGGGAGATCTTGGGTGTCAGTGGAAGTCAGTCTGATCATTTTGTTCAGGCCTTGCGGTTCGTTAGGACATCCGTTTCGGTGTAAGCATTACAGTGTCACTGTAGGTGTCTTGCTGTTGTAAAAACAAAACATCACTGTAAATGTCTTGAAACCTGGCTAGATTGGTAAATTCTATTTTGGCTGTATTTTTAAAAATAAATTGTAACTTTCTATTGTAGAAAACAATCGCAATAATCTGTTATTTTGTCAGTGTTTTATAGGGGCTGACTTACAGACCTGAAACTGTATATAATTGCAAAGAGTTTGTGGATCTTTCCTACTTTTATTACACAGTGTAGTACTGTCAATTATATTTACTCTCTGGGATTTGTGAGAGCTGCAATATCTTGCTGTCTGCTGATCTTTGTTGCTATTAACCCTTTCTTTCCATACTTAGTTCTTTCTGGCCTGTGCATTTGAAAATGTAATAATTTATTGTAACATTTAATTTACCAAGTTTTTGCTTTTTAAAACACTACATAGAAATATATATTGTAATGAACCCTGAGTACAGATCTTCATGTCCTGTAATGCAATAATGTATATTTGGAAATTATTATTTGATTCATTATGGATCAGTTTTAGCTTGGAAGTTAGAGTATGGTTGAACACGGGTTTTTTTTCTTTTGAAAGAAATACTTCAGATGTTCAGGTTTAATTATCTCAGTTATAAATATCACTGCATAAAGAGTGAGTTTATTCATGTTTAAAATTGTGAATTTATCGCAAGTTTTGGTCTATTCCAGAATTGATTTCTCAATGATAATTGGAAAAGTGTAATTAATTTTGTCTTTGTCTTCTCTTATAAATGAATGTGGTGTTTGCATGAATGTGCAGATAACCCAGAACAGCATCCCAAATGAGAAATAACCCCCCTACACACCCAGCTTCCTTGTAGCCCCTTCAGGTACTGGAAGGTGCTATAAGGTCTCCCCGGAGCCTTCTCTTCTCCAGGCTGAACAAGCCCAACTCTCTCAGCCTGTCCCCATAGCAGAGGTGCTCCAGCCCTCTGAGCATCTTTGTGGCCTCCTCTGGACTCGCTCCAACTTCCACAGGGCCCCGCTCCCCAGTCAGACTGCTACTCAATTACTCCTTCTCCTACCAGTAACTTTCCACAGCCTTTTGGTCACCCCCGGAGGGAAGAGAAAGAGCTCTCTAGAAAAAAGTACTCTGCTGGTGAACAGCAAAAACCTGTGTAGGAAGTCTCCAACTTTGTCTCCCTGTGGCATCTCCCTTTTTCCCCCTCTACTCAACAAACATCCCTGTCCCCCAGTCTTGCCTTTCCTCCTCCTACCTCTACCAGACAACCCGAAAGAGCATTTGTGCTTCATCATGCAGATCCATCTCTCGTGAGCTCCTGTGTTCCTTCACACGTGTACAAAGTCCTACGCTAACACGCACCATAGAGCAGCCCTGCTCAGCCGCCTCCATCTTCCCTTACCCTCTGAGCTCTAGCGCAAAGCCCGACCCTCGCTCTCGAGCACAGCAGCTAATACGGAATACAGTTTTCTTTGCCGGAAGGAGTCGGGGCTGTGCGTTTTGGCTGGAGCGTAGGACCCCAGCGTGCCCTCCGAGTCACTGCGTTGGAGACGGCAGCAAGTCATTTGGACAAGTAGAGTATCGCCAACTATCAGCGCCTGAGGGTTTTGTGTCTGTTGATGCCACCTGAACTAGTGCATCTCCGGCTTGTTTTCTAGTAACTGGATCTTG